>NC_050086.2:17114298-17320207 GCF_009764565.3 Dermochelys coriacea | reverse complement strand
AATTGAGGGGAATAAGAGGGAGGTTGGGGGGCTGCTGAGGGGAGATGGTGAGGGGGGAAGGTGGGGCAGTGGAGGGGAATGACAGGGAGGTTTGGGGGCGGAGGGCAGATGGTGTGGGGGATGGTGGGGCAGTGGGAGGGGAATGACAGGGAGGTTGGGGGGCTGAGGCCAGATGGTGAGGGGGGAAGTTGGGGCAGGGGAGGGGAATGAGTGGGAGGTTGGGGGGCTGAGGGGCAGATGGTGAGGGGGGAGTTGGGGCAGTGGGAGGGGAATGACAGGGAGGTTAGGGGGCTCAGGGGCAGATGGTGAGGGGGGATGGTGGGGCCCAGTGGGAGGGGAATGAGAGGGAGGTTGGGGGGGCTGAGGGGAGATGGTGAGGGGGAAGGTGGGGCAGTGGGAGGGGAATGAGAGGGACGTTGGGGGGCTGAGGGGCAGATGCTGAGGGGGGATGGTGGGGCAGAGTGGGCGGGGAATGAGAGGGAGGTTGGGGGGCTGAGGGGCAGATGGTGAGGGGGGAAGGTGGGGCAGAGTGGGAGGGGAATGAGAGGGAGGTTGGGGGCTGAGGGGCAGAAGGTGTGGGGGGATGGTGGGGCAGTGGGAGGGGAATGACAGGGAGGTTGGGGGGCTGAGGGGCGATGGTGAGGGGGGAAGGTGGGGCAGAGTGGGAGGGGAATGAGAGGGAGGTTGGGGGGCTGAGGGGCAGATGGTGAGGGGGGAAGGTGGGGCACTGGGAGGGGAATGAGAGGGAGGTTGTGGGGCTGAGGGCAGATGGTGAGGGGGGAAGGTGGGGCAGTGGGAGGGGAATGAGAGGGAGTTTGGGGGGCTGAGGGCAGATGGTGAGGGGGGAAGGTGGGGCAGTGGGAGGGGAATGAGAGGGAGGTTGGGGGGCTGAGGGGAGATGGTGAGGGGGGAAGGTGGGGCAGTGGAGGGGAATGACAGGGAGGTTGGGGGGCTGAGGGCAGATTGTGTGGGGGGATGGTGGGGCAGTGGGAGGGGAATGACAGGGAGGTTGGGGGGCTGAGGGCAGATGGTGAGGGGGGAAGGTGGGGCAGTGGGAGGGGAATGAGAGGGAGGTTGGGGGGCTGAGGGGCAGATGGTGAGGGGGATGGTGGGGCAGTGGGAGGGGAATGACAGGGAGGTTGGGGGGCTGAGGGCAGATGGTGAGGGGGGAAGGTGGGGCAGTGGAGGGGAATGACAGGGAGGTTGGGGGGCTGAGGGCAGATGTGTGGGGGATGGTGGGGCAGTGGGAGGGGAATGACAGGGAGGTTGGGGGCTGAGGGCAGATGGTGTGGGGGGATGGTGGGGCAGTGGGAGGGGAATGACAGGGAGGTTGGGGGGCTGAGGGCAGATGGTGAGGGGGGAAGGTGGGGCAGTGGGAGGGGAATGAGAGGGAGGTTGGGGGGCTGAGGGGAGATGGTGAGGGGGAAGGTGGGGCTGTGGGAGGGGAATGACAGGGAGGTTGGGGGGCTGAGGGCAGATGGTGAGGGGGGAAGGTGGGGCAATGGGAGGGGAATGAGAGGGAGGTTGGGGGGCTGAGGGGAGAGGGTGAGGGGGGAAGGTGGGGCAGTGGTGGAGGGGAAATGACCGGAGGGTTGGGGGGGCTGAGGGCAGATGGTTGTGGGGGATGGTGGGGCAGTGGTAGGGGAATGACAGGGAGGTTGTGGGGCTGAGGGCAGATGTGTGTGGGGGGATTGGTGGGGCAGTGGCGCGGGCGAATGACAGGGAGGTTGGGGGCTGAGGGCAGATGTGTGACGGGGAGGGAAGGTGGGTCCTTGGAGGGGAATGAACAGGGAGGTTGGGGGGGCTGAGGGCAGATGGCGAGGGGGGAAGGTGGGGCAGTGGAGGGGAATGACAGGGAGGTTGGGGGGCTGCGGGGCAGATGGTGAGGGGGGAAGGTGGGGCCTTGGGGTCATTGGAGGTTGGGCGAGGACAGATGGTGAGGGGGGAAGGTGGGGCAGTGGAGGGGAATGACTGGGAGGTTGGGGGGCTGAGGAGATGGAGGGGGGAAGGTGGGGCAGTGGAGGGGAATGACAGGGAGGTGGGGGGCTGAGGGCAGATGGTGAGGGGGAAGGTGGGGCAGTGGAGGGGAATGACAGGGAGGTTGGGGGGCTGAGGACAGATGGTGAGGGGGGAAGGTGGGGCAGTGGAGGGGAATGACAGGGAGGTTGGGGGGCTGAGGGCAGATGGTGAGGGGGGAAGTTGGGGCAGTGGAGGGGAATGACAGGGAGGTTGGGGGCTGAGGACAGATGGTGAGGGGGGAAGGTGGGGCAGTGGAGGGGAATGAGAGGGAGGTTGTGGGGCTGAGGGCAGATGGTGAGGGGGGAAGGTGGGGCAGTGGAGGGGAATGACAGGGAGGTTGGGGGGCTGAGGGCAGATGGTGAGGGGGAAGGTGGGGCAGTGGAGGGGAATGACAGGGAGGTTGGGGGGCTGAGGGCAGATGGTGAGGGGGGAAGGTGGGGCAGTGGAGGGGAATGACAGGGAGGTTGGGGGGCTGAGGGCAGATGGTGAGGGGGGAAGGTGGGGCAGTGGAGGGGAATGACAGGGAGGTTGGGGGGCTGAGGGCAGATGGTGAGGGGGGAAGGTGGGGCAGTGGAGGGGAATGACAGGGAGGTTGGGGGGCTGAGGGCAGATGGTGAGGGGGGAAGGTGGGGCAGTGGAGGGGAATGAGAGGGAGGTTGGGGGCTGAGGGCAGATGGTGAGGGGGGAAGGTGGGGCAGTGGAGGGGAATGACAGGGAGGTTGGGGGCTGAGGGCAGATGGTGAGGGGGGAAGGTGGGGCAGTGGAGGGGAATGACAGGGAGGTTGGGGGGCTGAGGGCAGATGGTGAGGGGGGAAGGTGGGGCAGTGGAGGGGAATGACAGGGGGGTTGGGGGGCTGAGGGCAGATGGTGAGGGGGGAAGGTGGGGCAGTGGAGGGGAATGACAGGGAGGTTGGGGGGCTGAGGGCAGATGGTGAGGGGGGAAGGTGGGGCAGTGGAGGGGAATGACAGGGAGGTTGGGGGGCTGAGGGCAGATGGTGAGGGGGGGATGGTGGGGCAGTGGAGGGGAATGAGAGGGAGGTTGGGGGGCTGAGGGCAGATGGTGTGGGGGGGAGGTGGGGCAGTGGAGGGGAATGACAGGGAGGTTGGGGGGCTGAGGGCAGATGGTGAGGGGGGAAGGTGGGGCAGTGGAGGGGAATGACAGGGAGGTTGGGGGGCTGAGGACAGATGGTGAGGGGGAAGGTGGGGCAGTGGAGGGGAATGACAGGGAGGTTGGGGGGCTGAGGACAGATGGTGAGGGGGGAAGGTGGGGCAGTGGAGGGGAATGACAGGGAGGTTGGGGGGCTGAGGACAGATGGTGAGGGGGGGAAGTTGGGGCAGTGGAGGGGAATGACAGGGAGGTTGGGGGGCTGAGGGCAGATGGTGAGGGGGGAAGGTGGGGCAGTGGGAGGGGAATGAGAGGGAGATTGGGGGGCTGAGGGCAGATGGTGTGGGGGGATGGTGGGGCAGTGGGAGGGGAATGACAGGGAGGTTGGGGGGCTGAGGGCAGATGGTGAGGGGGGAAGGTGGGGCAGTGGAGGGGAATGACAGGGAGGTTGGGGGGCTGAGGGCAGATGGTGAGGGGGGAAGGTGGGGCAGTGGAGGGGAATGACAGGGAGGTTGGGGGGCTGAGGGCAGATGGTGAGGGGGGGAAGGTGGGGCAGTGGAGGGGAATGAGAGGGAGTTTGGGGGGCTGAGGGCAGATAGTGTGGGGGGATGGTGGGGGAGTGGAGGGGAATGACAGGGAGGTTGGGGGGCTGAGGGCAGATGGTGAGGGGGGAAGGTGGGGCAGTGGAGGGGAATGACAGGGAGGTTGGGGGGCTGAGGACAGATGGTGTGGGGGGATGGTGGGGCAGTGGAGGGGAATGACAGGGAGGTTGGGGGGCTGAGGACAGATGGTGAGGGGGGAAGGTGGGGCAGTGGAGGGGAATGACAGGGAGGTTGGGGGGCTGAGGGCAGATGGTGTGGGGGGATGGTGGGGCAGTGGAGGGGAATGACAGGGAGGTTGGGGGGCTGAGGGCAGATGGTGAGGGGGGAAGGTGGGGCAGTGGAGGGGAATGACAGGGAGGTTGGGGGGCTGAGGACAGATGGTGAGGGGGGAAGGTGGGGCAGTGGAGGGGAATGACAGGGAGGTTGGGGGGCTGAGGGCAGATGGTGAGGGGGGAAGGTGGGGCAGTGGAGGGGAATGACAGGGAGGTTGGGGGGCTGAGGACAGATGGTGAGGGGGGAAGGTGGGGCAGTGGAGGGGAATGACAGGGAGGTTGGGGGGCTGAGGACAGATGGTGTGGGGGGAAGGTGGGGCAGTGGAGGGGAATGACAGGGAGGTTGGGGGGCTGAGGACAGATGGTGAGGGGGAAGGTGGGGCAGTGGAGGGGAATGACAGGGAGGTTGGGGGGCTGAGGGCAGATGGTGAGGGGGGAAGGTGGGGCAGTGGAGGGGAATGACAGGGAGGTTGGGGGGCTGAGGACAGATGGTGAGGGGGAAGGTGGGGCAGTGGAGGGGAATGACAGGGAGGTTGGGGGGCTGAGGGCAGATGGTGTGGGGGGATGGTGGGGCAGTGGAGGGGAATGACAGGGAGGTTGGGGGGCTGAGGACAGATGGTGTGGGGGGAAGGTGGGGCAGTGGAGGGGAATGACAGGGAGGTTGGGGGGCTGAGGGCAGATGGTGGGGGGGATGGTGGGGCAGTGGAGGGGAATGACAGGGAGGTTGGGGGGCTGAGGGCAGATGGTGGGGGGGGATGGTGGGGCAGTGGAGGGGAATGACAGGGAGGTTGGGGGGCTGAGGACAGATGGTGTGGGGGGAAGGTGGGGCAGTGGAGGGGAATGACAGGGAGGTTGGGGGGCTGAGGGCAGATGGTGGGGGGGATGGTGGGGCAGAGCGGGAATTGATGGCCCAGCCCCCCTCTGCACTCTACAGGGACCCAGACCATTTGCGCTGCCTCCTCCCCCCGCCCTGGGCGTCCTGCCCACAGTCACCCCCGGCGTGTCCCCGGCTCTGTGAAGGGGGCCGTTGTTCCCCTGGGGCTGATCCTACTGGGATCCGGGAAGTGGGCGGGCGAAGCCCGTCCGTGGCTAAAAGATCCCCCCCCCCAGCCTGAAAGGGGGATCACTGGACCTAGATAAGCAAGAAATTCCAGGGGGCAACTAATGAAATAAGAGGGACAGGAGTGTGGTGCAAGGGTCAAACGACGGGATCCGGACGGGGACACCGAGCAGAGAACCCCGGACAGCTCGAAAGCACTGAGCTATCCTTCCCCCCTGCCGTGGGGCTGATGTGGGGCACTGCGAATGTGCTGGGCTAAGGGCTGGGCCACTGGTTTTTGCCTCCCCCTGAGGCGCCAGAGGAAAGAAGCTGGTTGGCCGACCTCCCAGCCCCCAAGGGAGCCTGCAGCCTGTGCGGGGAAGGGGTTCAGTTACAAGGGCCCCTCCAAAGGGGTGTGATTTGGGTGAGCATCTGGAATTCAAAGTTTTGTGAGCCCTGAGATGCCCAGGATTAAAGAATTTGGGGGCCCTGGGCACTATATAAATTGGGCTCCCCATCTCTTCCGTAAACTAGACAGCAAATTGCCCCCACCCCATATGTACCCCAGCCCACACAGACCCCTGACTGCCACTCCTGCCCTGCCCCACGCATACCTTGCAGAAACCCCTGAATGTCCTTTCCATCCCAGATATTCCAGCCGTGCTCTACCAACCCTCTCTTATCCCAGGAGTCCTCCCCACATCTCAGCTGCCCTGACACACCCACCCAGTACCCGAGCCCCACCAGCCACAACTCCCAACATCCCACACTCAGCTACAACTCCTTGGCCCCAACCCTACAACACCCCAATATCCCAAATTCCCCCCACAGCCCCCACAACTCAGCCCACCCCAACCCTGACATCGCCCACAACTCACCCAATCCCCAATCATAGAATCAGAGAATCTCAGGGTTGGAAGGGACCTCAGGAGGTATCTAGTCCAACCCCCTGCTCAAAGCAGGACCAACCCCAACTAAATCATCCCAGCCAGGACTCTGTCAAGCCGGGCCTTAAAAACCTCTAAGGAAGGAGATTCCACCACCTCGCTAGGGAACCCATTCCAGTGCTTCACCACCCTCCTAATGACATAGTGTTTCCTAATATCCAACCTAGACCCCCCGCACTGCAACCTGAGACCATTGCTCCTTGTTCTGTCAGACCCCCACAGCTTAGCACCCCCCAATACCTCCCTCTTCCCCCACAACTCACCCCACCATCTCCCAACTTCCCCCCTCACCCCTTAGCCTACCAGCAATTTGCACCCAGCTCCTCACCTATCCGGGACCTTCTGGCCATTCACCAGCTCAGCTCTCTGCTCCCACCTCAGGCTAGGGCGGCTCCTCCTGCTCTTGGTGACCCAGTTCCACTGGCTCTGTTCTCACACTGCCCCATGCCACTCTGGTTCAGTGCAGCCGCCTTGGCCAAACCCCACTGAGTGATATTGGGACCTGGCACATCGGGTCACAGCGCTGCTCAGATTTCACCCAGCTGCCCTCCATCATGATGGAGAGGTAGCCAGGCCAAATTTGAACTCAGGTTCCCCCCTCCTCGCACCCCGGTCATCAGGGACCCGCTGAGATACACAAAGTGCCCATTGATTAATCTGGGCCTGATCCCAGAGAATTTGGAGCCTGATCCTGAATCCATCAAATTTCAGGGCATGTTTGGATCCTGGGTTTTGATTGGGCCCAGCAGAGGGATAGCACACTACTCCCACTCCAAACCATTGAGAGCTCAGATTCTGGCTTGGGCCTGAGTCTACACAACCTCTGAGCAGGACACAGCGGCTGAAATGGCTCTCCCCAGTATGGTGCAGCAGGACCCATCCCTGCTGCTCTCCAGGCCAGTGACCCCTACAGCCAAGGTGGAGGCTCAGCTACATGAACTAACTAAGCATCTCCAGCAGCAGCCCTGTTCAGGCCGTCAGCCCCTTGGGGAACTGATTTGAGTGGCACGTGGTGGAGAAAGTCAGAGACCGTTCTCTGAACTGCAGGGCAATCAGTTGTTAGCGGAGCGTCCCAGAGCATCCCATTTACAGCAGCGCCTGCCTTGCTGAGCAGTGTTCTACGTAACCAACTTGAAATAGATGCAAGGGGAAGGCTTCTTCACAAAGCCTATTATCTGCCCTGAATGCCGAATTAGAGAGCAAAGCCTTCCCTGGACTTTGAGAACATGCCGCGAAGGAGGGAGAATTGTCTCCCTCAGTACCTCAGGGCACTGCTGTGGAGAAGCCAGGAGCCAGCCGCGACTTCTGCCATTTGACATCAGCAGCACTTGGGGTGGGGGTGGCTTTGTTTCCTCAGTCACCTGCACAAAGAGTCAAGCAGTCCTGGAGCTTCCCAGCAAGCTTCCCCTGTCCCACTCCCTCGCTATACATCCCCTCCTTCCCTCCTCACAGAGCTGCATGCCCATTCCTGCAATCATATCCATTACCCCTCAGCATTTGCCCAGTGGTCTGAGGGGTGATTTTCACCCTATGGGTTGTTCCTTTTGACTATTCACATCGCGCAACTGGTCACCTAAGTCACATAGAGTTTTTCCCGCTCACTGATTGGATGGATGAACCATTTTTTAAACAGGAAAGTGACTCATGAAAGGCAACAGGCAGCAGCTTCCAGTAGAGGATTTTCCGGAGAGACGAAGGTTCGTGGTGAAAGTCATACAGATTTGGGAAGTGGCTGAGGATCGGTGTACGAGACCAGCTGTAGCGCTGATGGAGAGGAAGCATGAGCCCAGGTCCCGCGCATGCAGAGCATGTGGCCAACCAGCTCCTCTCCCATTTCTCTGGGCCTTGCCTAAAAAGGCGACGGGGCAGCCGAGTCAGAGGGAATTCTCAGTGGATTGAATGTGAGGAAGAGAATCAGGCTGACAGTGCCTGCGTTCCCCGCACCTTCGCTGGGCAGAAGCAGTATAAATTCCCCACTCAGCACCTTGCTCAGCCTGCCCTGCTGGGACCCTCTGGGCTCCAGGGACACAACTCACAGCTCCTCAGGGCCTCTCTGGATGTCCCCTGGCAGTGCCTGTAGCTCCTAAAGGACAGATTCCTTTCTCCCCGTCACAGTGAGTGCTGGCTCGAGCCCAAGGGAGCTGGCATGGGAGCAGGAAGCTGGCTCAGTCCACCCTGCTGAGCTCTGTTCGCCCCTCCTGCCCTGGCACAGTCTCTGTCCCGTAAATTCACAAACCAGGTCAATTAGGGAGGCTGGGGGTGGAGAAGCAGTGCAGGCCAGAGCACTCTTTCTCTCTCTCTCCTTGGTTTCTGTTTCAGCCACAAATCGGTGTGTTTAGCCTCCCTGTAGCATCAGCACATTCCCCTAATACCATGGAATAAATAGAAGGATGATTTATGGACAGGTGGCTTTATTTCAAGTACGGAAGATCCCCTAAGCCAGAGCACGTAAGGTGTGAGCAAGTTAAAGGAGAATCTCCACTGGGCCTTGCTAAGCTCATTACTCATAACTCACTCCTAATCATGGGATATTAATGGGCTTTTTGGATTAGGTCTCCTGGCTGTATCAAGCGCACGCGCAAGGCTGGACTAGATATTTTATAGGTTAGAAAGAGAGAAAGGGGGCAGATTTTGCTCTTTATGGGGCAGATTTCATGCTGTGCAGTTAATGGACCACATTTTTACTGTCTGAAACCCTAAACCCTCTCAATCCAGATCTAAGACAGGTGTAGGAGCCCAATCAGAGCAGAGATAGTGAGTCGAGAGAGAGAGAGCTGCTGCAGAGGGGCACATGCAGCAGGGACATTGCCATCCCAGGGGCTACTGGGGACAGGGGCAGGGATTTTGCGGTGCATTTGGATGTGTATAGGATTAACAGCAGGGGCGGGGTGGTTATTGAGTCCCCATCCACTTTGGACACAAAGGAGAGTAACCCCTTGCCACTCTGAATGAATTCTTCTGCTGGCTCCATAGGTGCTGGAACTAGGGGTACGGGGAGTGCTGGGGGTTCTGCCACCCCGCCTGACTTGAAGTGGTTTCCATCATATACAAAGTTTACAGTTTGGTTCAATGGCTCTCAGCACCACCACTATACACATTGTTCCAGCACCCCTGACTTCAAGTAGACCAGCTACCTATGCATAGTACAGCCAAGTGAGCAATCCAGAGGCACTCAGGGATCTCAATGGAGCAAACACTTGAAGACAGGATTTTAAGAAGTGAATCATACAATATCAGGGTTAGAAGGGACCTCAGGAGGTATCTAGTCCAACCCCCTGCTCAAAGCAGGACCAATCCCCAACTAAATCATCCCAGCCAGGGCTTTGTCAAGCCTGACCTTAAAAACCTCTCAGGAAGGAGATTCCACCACCTCCCTAGGGAACCCATTCCAGTGCTTCACCACCCTCCACCCTCAGACTCCAACTCTGGCTGTGGCATGTGGGAGGGAGAAGGTTCATAAGATGGTGCCTATAGACCAGCTAAGAACAGACTCCATTGTGTTAGGCACTGTGCAAATGCAGAGAGGTAGACAGTCCTTGCGCCAAGGAGTTTGCAATCTTCATTAGTCTTAATTACTCTTCAGGAAGGATACACTGAGAGTGGGCTCGGCTGGAGCACAGGAACCAACATCCTCACATTGGGGTGGAGCTGGAATTTTGGATCCACCTCAACTCAACAACAAATAGGCCACTTGGAAGCCTATTCCAGACAAATTCGTAGATTCATAGATTCATAGATACTAAGGTCAGAAGGGACCATTATGATCATCTAGTCCGACCTCCTGCACAGCGCAGGCCACAGAATCTCACCCACCCGCTCCTGCGAAAAACCTCACCTATGTCTGAGCTATTGAAGTCCTCAAATCGTGGTTTAAAGACTTCAAGGAGCAGAGAATTCTCCAGTAAGAGACCTGGGCCCCATGCTACAGAGGAAGGCGAAAAACCTCCAGGGCCTCTCCAATCTGCCCTGGAGGAAAATTCCTTCCCGACCCCAAATATGGCGATCAGCTAAACCCTGAGCATATGGGCAAGATTCACCAGCCAGATACTACAGAAAATTCTTTCCTGGGTAACTCAGATCCCACCCCATCTAACATCCCATCACAGGCCATTAGGCCTATTTACCATGAATATTTAAAGATCAATTAATTACCAAAATCATGTTATCCCATCATACCATCTCCTCCATAAACTTATCAAGTTTAATCTTAAAGCCAGATAGATCTTTTGCCCCCACTGCTTCCCTTGGAAGGCTATTCCAAAACTTCACTCCTCTGATGGTTAGAAACCTTCGTCTAATTTCAAGTCTAAACTTCCTGGTGGCCAGTTTATACCCATTTGTTCTTGTGTCCACACTGGTGCTGAGCTTAAATAATTCCTCTCCCTCTCCTGTATTAATCCCTCTGATATATTTACAGAGAGCAATCATATCTCCCCTCAACCTTCTTTTAGTTAGGCTAAACAAGCCAAGCTCCTTAAGTCTCCTTTCATAAGACAAGTTTTCCATTCCTCGGATCATCCTAGTAGCCCTTCTCTGTACACTGAGCTTGCACGTTTACACATTCAGAATCAGGAAATAACAAAAGTAACGGTGTCTTGGCAAACCTAATTCTGACCTTTGTGCATATGCATCATTATGATACAGTCTTCATTTACTTGATCACATACTATTTCATGTACATTGTAACATACCGTTTCTCAGTTCTGACAATAAAACCTCACACAGTTTGCTTGGCAACCTTTAGATACACATATCTTGTAATGTTTTTTTCATCCTTTCAGAATTACACTAATTCCCTTGCCATAATGGCCCAGTGTATCATTATTGATAGACTTGAATATCAATTCTCTACTCTCTAAGGAATGCATTTTCTTTTCAGCCAACAACACAGCCTTCCAGTTCAGGGGATGAGGCCTTTAGCTGCAAAGCTAGTTTAGTACATGTACATGCTCCGTAGCTGTGCACAAGTGTGCACTAAGTGAGCTCTGTAGCAAACAGCTGAATCCCAATGAGCTGGGAATTAGGTAATTTACTATGCAGTTAATTTAGTTACAAACTAAGAGCTTGTCTACAAGGACACTTACTTAGTGGCAAGCCGGGATATAAATTTACCCTGCACTACTGCTGCACGCTACGTGTCTCCGTGGACTCTGCTGCTGTGCACTAGAAGTCCCCTAGCGTGCTTTGATCTACTCCTGTTTCAAAAAAGGGTATGGAACTTTTCGTCCACACAGACACTTAGAGTGCAGCAGGCTAGGGCGAGGTGGATTGACAGTGCAGCTTGCTGCAAACTAGTTGGTCATGTAGACAATCTTTAAGGTCCTGTATGCTCTCCCTCATGCATGTCTCCCTCCTTGCATCCCCTCCGAGCCCCGTTGCAGGGGCTGGGACTCCATGAGGATGCAGGGATCCATTGTCCAGGTCAGCTGGCATAACCAGGGTTGTCAATGCCAGCGCAATTTCATCCTGACTCTGTGTTGTGTGCTGTGGAATTATGCTGCAGTTTGCACAAACATGAGTTTCATACCTCATATCTGGTATACGCAGAAACATGCTCAGTTCTGAGACATGACACATGGGTATCTAAGCTTGTGATGTCTGCTGTTAGTTGAGCTGTAGAATATCTATCATGTAAGCCAAGTCTGTCATATAATGAGGGATATTTACAAGGAGGCAGAGTAAACACTGAGCATGCAACCTGAATTTGGGGATTTCCTGACTTTTGAGTGCTTAACTGTGCAGTCTCAGTGCTCTGTTGAGGTAGTTTTTTGTATGGACAATGGGATGGATCACTCAATAACTGCCCTGTTCTGTTCATCCCCTCTGAAGTATCTGGCACCAGCCACTGCTGGAAGACAGGATACTGGGCTAACTGGACCATTGGTCTGACCGCATGTGGCCATTCTTATGTTATGTTCTTATGAAATGTCCTTGTTATTTTAAGATGAGAAATCCCCCCCCCCCACGCAAAAGGAGGTGGTTCAGCCAGTTTCGCTCTTCGGGATTTTGAAGCCCTGCTATCGTGCCTTTGTTTTCTTTGTACTGTACCATTAAATGTCTGTAAATTCTCCCAGGCTGTGGAGTTCAGCAGCTACCTTGTTGTCTGAGTTGCCCCAACCTGTTTCAGAGAAGCCATGCCAGGGCTTGCCATCTGTATGCGATGCATGCATTGAATGCCCCAGAATTAATTTCTACAAGAATATGAAAGCCTTGAATCTGACTTTCTGACTGGCGGTGCCCATGGCACAATTCTGTCCAGGCCCTGAATATGCATGTTGAACAAAATGGAGTCCTCTGTCCAGCAGGACCACATGCGTACAGTGCATGTGAAGTCACGCCTTTGCATAAGTGTAGACTTGCATGCCTGACTAAAAATGTCACAGCATACCACTGAGCCACACACACTGCACTCTCTCCTGGAGACTTTATTTAGATGATGGAAAAGAACAAGAAAGAACTAAAGTAAAGTTAGTTTAGATTGAAAGTGCCTGGTTGATCTTTGCACTTGGAAAATTAGAGGGAAGAGTTTGGGGAGTCTCAGTGGCTCTGGGAGGTGCACAAGGAACACATCACTCTCAAGAATGCAGCATCATTACAAAAGCCACGGCGCCCACACAGCACAAAGTACCGCCGACCTCAGCACATGGCTGCTGTTGCTGTTTGGCAGCAAGGGCTGTTTCTCAGTGCATGTAATTCCTGGCCTGGTTTTTCCACCTCCATAAAGACAAGCACAGCCTCATTGTCCGCAGGGCTCTGAGCTCTTGGTTCAGAGGCCAAGCCACTGAGTACTGCACAACTTCTTAGGTGGCTGTCACTTTGAGACAGCAGTGACGATGCAGCAGCTCAGGAGAGCCATGAACCGGGAGCCAAGATTTTCAGCTTCAGAAATATGAAATGTGAGGGTTTGGAGGTGGTTTGTCACTGACATCTCCTTGACAGCAGAATCCACCTGTGACAAGGCAGTTAGTGTAAGGGTTGTGCTGCCACCTTCCTGCCACTCAGCTTTGCCGGCCCTGGGAACTCGCTGATCCCTGCTATGCATTTTTACCAATGCAGCATGTTTCTCCGGTCAAAGGGAGCTTAGCACTTAGTTCTGACCATATTGCCGCACCATGAAAGATAACAGGTCACTTAGGTAGATGGATTTATTTATGTACTCTAACAATAAAGGCTAGGAACAAGAGAAGGACATGAAACACATTGTGAGTAGTTATGCTCCAAAGCAAGAACATACTGGACTCCGTGAAGTTCCTGGCTGTTTCCAAGATGCATGTTGTGACACTAGGAATTTCACCTCCCCAGCAGGGATAGAAAGCATCCTTCTGCCCCCTGAGACCAGGCTTCTACACTTGAGCTAAAGGAAACCTCAGCTTACTCCTTGGACCATAGGGTCTATGACACCGCTCAGCAGTTCTGATCCCATCCAGTAGGGGGCAGTGGAACACACACACTGTCAGCAGTTTGCAATATATTGGACAACATGGAAAAGTAGCATTAAATATATAAGAATGTAAGAGTGACTATACTGGATCAGACCAATGGTCCCTCTAGTCCAGTATCCTGTCTTCAAACAGTGGCTGGTGCCAGATGCTTCAGGGGGAATGAACAGAAAAGGACAATTTATTGAATGATCCATCCCTGTCACCAAGTCCCAGCTTCTGGCAGCCAGGGTTTAGGGACACCCAGAGCAGGGGGTTGTGTCCCAGACCATCTTGGCCAACAGCCGTTGATGGACCTGTCCTCCATGAACTTCTCTGATTCTTTTTTTAACATCATTATTCTTTTGGCCTTCAAATCTCCTATCAATGAGTTCCACAGCTTGACTGTGAAGAAGCACTTCCGTAAGTTTATTTTAAACCTGCTGTTTATTAATTTCATCGGGTGACCCCTGATTCTTGTCTTATGTAAAATAGCACGTCCTGATTCACTTTCTCCCCACCAGTCATGCGTCATGGCCCCTTATCATACCCTCCCCTGCTCGTCTCGTTTCTAAGATGAACAGTCCCACGTTTTTCAATCTCTCCTCAGATGGAAGCTCTTCTATCCCCTTCATCATTTTTGTTGCCTTTCTCTGGACTTTTTCCAATTTGAATAGATCTTTGTTGAGATGGGGCAAACAGAACTGCATGCAGTAGTCAGGGTGTGGATGTCCCATGGATTTATACAGTGGCATTATGATATTTTCTGTCTTATGAAAATATAAACTCATTCTGGACATGCACACAATGTCGGCCAGTGTCTCAGTGTAACCAGCTTCATCCAGCTGTCACCTGCCACACACATCTTTCCTGCTGTGCTTTTACTTCACGAGCACGTCTCTGCTCTGCATCTTCTGCAGGATTCACAGTAGCCAAGGCCCCATGCCTCTTTCCATGAAGCTCCAGGTTATTGAACTCCATCCTACCACAAGAAAACACAACTTCCTTCATCTGTGCCTTGATCCCAACTGACTTCAATTCATCCTCAAAATCCTGGGACATTACTTGACTCTTACCCCTCCCTCTCCCCAGTGCCATAGTTTAGGCTGTGCCCGTGCAGCATGCTAACCCACTGCCAACACTGCACAGGCAGGGGCAGTTGTATTTTATATAAATAGATGGGCCAGAGGTGTTAACATAACCCAGCCACAGTCCAACATCCACCAGTGTTAAACAAGATCTGGGGTTTGCTATACAGAGACCTCAGCCTGCTTGGTACCATGGCAAACACCCCATTAAAATCCTTTTTAACCTTTTACTAAACGTACAAAAAAGAAGGAAAACAGTTAAAACATTTGCAATGTGAAGTATTCAGTGAGGTTTTCATTGTAACAACATTTCTTGTTCGCTTTCCCTTTAGCTGGAGAGAGTTCTGGAGGGAAACCCCCTGGCCTGACAGTCTCTTCGATGGTGTCCTTTGGGGGAAAAGAGAAGTTAGTTGAGACTAGCTGGAGATTCTGCTGGTGCTACTGTTGTGAAAGGTCAATCCTGTCTCATGCCAGGTGGTGCCCGGGATTCTGCGGGAGCTGGTAAGGATCATGTGGGACTCGCTCTCTGGCCCAATCTGGTCAGGACACCTCTCAGGATTAGGGTAATGAAGGCCCAGGATTCAAGGAGATGGTGGGGGTAGCAGCCATGATGGTGAAACTCACTTCAGTAGCATCCCTGTGTTTTTCTATCTGCTCTGTCCCTCCCCAAGTCCCTCTCTTTAAGGACCCAGCAGAGGAGTGATGGGTGGAATAGCCCATCCTCTTATTATTTTGTCTCCCAGTTAGGCTTAATATCTAACACACCACTTTTGGTTCATTAATTTCTGGCTCCATATAATCTGTTTTTAACAAGCATAATTTCAACAGTTTTTGGATTATATCAACATGGCCTTTTTGGTTTAGACTAATCCAGTTCCTCTGTCTGGTTTCCTTGCACCTAATCCCATCAACATCTGTTATTATAGTTTATTGTGGTATTTTATGAACATATACTCACTTTTTAAACTCACAATTAGGGTAAAGTTGTAGGGCCACTTATCACAACAAGGATCACCCCTCTTCTGAGCTGAATAACTACACAGTGGATTAAAACGAAGGGTGAACTTTTCAAAAGTGCCTAAGTGATTTAGCACTTGTACACCTTCTTTCCAGTCTGAATTTATATAGCTTCAGCATCCAGCCACTGGATTGGGTTAGACCTTCCTCTGCTAGATTGAAGAGCCCAGTATTAAACATTTGTTCCCCATGTAGCTACTTATATAGTGTAATCAAGTTATCCCTTAACCTTCTCATTGTTATGGTAAATAGATTGAGCTCCATGAGTCTATCACTCAACTGATGGCCTCCCTTTACTCACAAATCTCCTTTGCCTGCTGCACCAGACACTGACCAGGAGGACCCAGCAGATGGGAACGCTGAGGATTTTCCCAGTCGTATCCTTCTAGCAACTTCTAGCAACACTGTGGACCCTTGGTTTCTCCTGCAATCGACATAGTCCTAGTATCAGCCAATGCCCAGCCATAATGGCCCCTGGTTCTTCTGTGCCTGGACTCACTGCTGAGCTAGATCTCCTGCTTAGTATATCACAAGCTATCGCTAAGCTAATGTTCAGTCTTTTCATTACCTTCGTATGTGTCCATGTGTCCTTATGACCAAAATCCACAATGTGATCATAGGGCAGGAGCTACTGCAAACTCCCATTTATTGTTATTATTATTATTATTACTATTATTATTATATGCACAGTTGCTAGGAGAACCTGAAAAGGTCTGGTAGTTCTGTTTAAATACACACTCAACTGTTCCTCAGAACCTTCTCTGGACCTCCAGTTACACACCAGACTGGAAGGACTGGATGCTCTTTGGGGCAGGGACTGTCTTTTTATTCTGTGTCTGAACATCACCTAGCACCACCAGGTCTTGGTCCAGGGCTGGGGCACCGAGGTGCTACCGTAGTTCACCTAATAACTATCCAGGTGTACAGAACAGAGCACAATGGATTTCCTGGTCCATGACTGGAGCTTCTAGGTGCCACCACAACAATGAGTATAGATCACTCTCCCCAGTGAGCATCACAATTGTTTTATAATAATAATAAATTAATAATTCACTTCTATAGTTCTTGTCCCCTGAGCATCTTAGAGTGCTTTACAGCTTCAATTAATGAAGCCTAATAACATGGATGGAAAGTACTTTACAGGAGGGGAAACTGAGATAGAGAGTAAAGCAAGATTTGCCCAAGAGGCTCTATCTATCTATCTCTCTATCCCCGCACACCCCATCTCTGTCTCTCTCTCCCCCCGCACACCCCATCTCTCTCTCTCTCTCTCTCCCCCCTCACACCCCTCTCTTTCTCTTCCTCCATCTCTTGCCTGTGCCCATCACTTGGCAGTTAGGTACCTGCTGGGATAGCTTAAGCTCCTAGAATACCAGCGCTCTGTTTCCCAGGCCTTGATCTCACCTCTAGACGATGGTTTCCCAATTTTCAATGCCCTGTTTTCTGGGGATTTTCCAGGTTTTCCCGAGGCCTTGTACACCAGGGTCTCTGCTTGTCTCACCATTGTCCTCCTCTTGGGCCCCAGAGATGGGAGGCATCACTGGGGCGATGGGAGGGACTCATTGGCAGAGTCCAGCGCAACTCATTGACTGGAGACATAGCATAACCTTTGCTTAATGCGCCAAATAGCATTTGTGTTTGTATGTCTTCCTAGTCTCCTAAATGAAGCTGTAAAGGGGAATATATGAGGACGAGAAAGAGATTGCCTCAAGACTCTGCTCCCTGCCTCTCCCCCAGCCTTGGTGATTGATGGCTGAAACAGTTAACGAAGGCTGAGTCAGCTCCCAGGTGACCTTCGCCGAATTCCTCCAGGTCCCCAAATTCCCCATCTGTTGCTCAGTGTCACTCAGACTCGGCAGATTGATGGCAGCTCACGGTCAATTTCTCTGATGCACTTTAGCTGAGAGACACTCGTATATCTTCTTGGTGTCGTCTCTCTATATCTGAGGTCAGGCTTTCAACAGGCAAGAAATGTTCCGAAATAAATCACCAGCCATCCCCCTCTGAGGGCTCTGCTGGCATGGAGAGAGTGAGCGAGCGAGAGCAGCTCTAAGTGGGGAAGGGCACACCAAGGAGCTAGTGGGGAATGGGACCCCATGCGTTTTACTACAAGACGTTGCAGGGCTGAAATGAAACGGCTGGATCTGGAGTAAATCAGCAGCGCTCTAGTGTAGTCAATAAGGCTACACCGATCCCTCCATCTGGGGATCTGGCCCTATGTTTCCAGGAGTTCTCCGAGGTCCCTCATGTGTGGAATGGGAGCTGTTACATTCCTGTTGTAGGGGTTGAGCTGAATGACTGGCCAGACCTAGGGCCAGGGTTTCACACCAACTCAGCACAGAGGGTACCCAAGGATAAATCGGGCCCCAATTGTGGGTGCTGAGCCCTGGGCCTAAGCTTAATGTTCAGGGTGAGCACAGCTTTGGTGACGTAATATCCAGCCAGGGCCTCCACCTGGCGTATTGTACCAGGCCACTCCCTGCTGGTCCCATCCACCTGCTCGTTACTGTGCCTCTATTTCCTTCTAATGAAATTTTGGCTGCTTATGAAGTTCTTCTACCACAGTCAACAGGCCAGGGCCCTATTTGCCTCCTATGTACCATCAGTCTCATCATCGGCCCCAGGCATTCAAAAATCATGAGCTGGGCCCCCTCAAACATGGGTGTTTTTAAACACAGTGTGTTGGGGGTTCTTTGTATCGGCCTCCAGTTCTGAGCTCAGGACACCTGTTCCAGGGTGACTCTGTCGACAGTATGCCTGATTCACAAAGGGGTGAGCAAGAGGGGAATCCGGCCCTGGGGTTATTCTTTGCCAAAGGCAGAGATGGCAGCCAAAGGGCCCAACACTGGGAATTTCACTGCGTCTTGCCCTGCTTCAGGTGCTTGGAGTGTCATTAGGCCAACTTCGTCAATGGCCTGAATCCACTGGTGCACTGCTTCCTGATTTTCAGTGAGGGATGCAGATTTCTGCCATAACTCCTGTTGCACAGCCCTGGGCCATCCGGTGGCCAGCTCAGGAGTGTGCTGTCTAACAAGATAAACCAGTGGAGGGACCCCCCTGCCTAGAGATCGTTGGCTGGTGTACACGGCCCTCCCCCGCCCCCCAGCAGAGCCAAAGCCAGGAGTGAGCTGCTCCACTGAGGCTCCACTGTGCAGCCAGGAGACGTCCCAGCCAGGCCAGATGGAGCCACTAAGCACTGCGGCTTGTATCATTCTTGGCGCCCCTCCGAGCACCCCTCCAACCTGCTTCTGTCTCCTTCGCCATTTGCTCCTTCCCCCCTTGATGATGACAACAGCCAGTGCAAGGGCTGCCACATGCACCGTCTGCCAGCCTCTTCCTTTAGCTGGGTAGGTGTTTTCGAATGTGTCCATCATTGTGGCATCGTGGCACCATCAAAAGGTGGGTGTATGTAAAGGCTGGCCCCTGTGGGAGACTGAGCGCTGGGAAGAGTGAGGGGTGAGGGGCATGAGAGGTGTGGGGAGGCAGGGCAGGAGGGAGGGAACTGGGCAGAGGACTGGCTGGCAGCATCTCTCCTGGAGAGGCTGAGTGGGATGTAGCCCCTCTGGAAAGCAGCCCGGGGCAGTCCGGCTCTTCAGGGACAGTCTGCTGCTGTCTGCATTCCTGCTGGAGACACCTATGTACTATATTGTACGAAGACGGACAGACAGCCTCAGCTAGCACCAGCCCCCCTCCCCCCCATCACTCCCCCTGCTCTGAGTGTGTGTCGGGGGGGTCCAAGGCATGTGCAGTAATTTGGGAAACTTTAAAGAAAAGGAAAAGGACACCCCCAAGAGCTGCCTTCACTTCACGCCCTGGCCCCAGTGCTGGTGCTGTTGTACCAGGGGCTGCCTGTCCTGCAGCAGGGACTGTTCTCCAGCGTCGCACCCTGCAAATCCCACCAGCACAATGCTCACGCTGCGAGGTGTCTGGCGCGGCCTGGGGCTGGCTGGAGTGACCCAGAGCAGGGCCCATCTGATGGCTGCTTAGGGCCAGTGTGAAATGAACCGGCACAGACCAGCCCAGAGCTCCATGAAGAGATCGTTCAGGAGTCTCTGAAATGGCCCTCGAGCACATTGTCACCTGCAGGCGTGCAGCTCTGCAAAGCTCCGCTGGGCAGCGGAAACGTGTGTCTAGTGGTTAGGGCACAAGCCTAGGACAAGGGAGATGGGTTGAAGTCCTGCCTCTGCCACAGTGGTGAACTGAGGCAGGTCACCTCTCCTTTCTGTTTGTCAGCAAATGGGGGTGGGATGGCACTGCCCTCCCTCCCTGGGGAGCTGCGAGGGTGCGTGTATAGAAGATTGGCAGGTGCCTGGCTGCACTGGTGTAAGTATGGTGCATGGCTGTGAGAGCACCAGCAGATGCAGTTATTGGGACAAGCAATGTAAGGCATGAACTCCAAGGATGAAACACTGGCTCCCACTGGGCTGTTCCTTGCAATAGGCACGATACCTGGTAGTAAGTGCCCGTGGGCACCCAGAAAGTAGGCAGTACAGGAGGCCTTGTCTCTATATGGGCTCCCTAGAGCCTGGGGCATGTGTGCTGCACTATCTGAACACCGACTCATACTTTGTAGCATCTGAGCGGCAGAAGCTGGCTAAACGTCACTCATGGCCGGGAGTCCCAATGGGAGCTCTGAATTTAGGGACCCAGGATTGTGCCCACAGCAATCGCAGCTCGCACTTTGCCAGCTGCAGCTCAAGCTTTAGTCCCAGTGGCCGGAGGATGCTCAGAAAGCTGCTGTAGTTTTTGTTCGGGGAGGGGAAGAAAATCTCAATGACAGGAGACCATGTGGCTTTACTGCCTGCTAAATCTTTGCTGAGCAGTGGGGGGAGGCCAGCGACCCGCCCTGTGTGGTTAGAAGGCGGGTGGGGCAGTGCATTCATTCGGGTGTTTAAACCAGCCCGCGGGGCAATGATCCGCGCCCATGGGATTAGCACGGTGGGGACTGCAGGCCTCTGGTGCCGCTGCCATGGGCTGCGGAAGTCGCTGGGGAGTTCCAGTGGCACCTGTTGCTCTTGCGCGTACTCTCAGTCTCAGTCTCTTCCACCCCTCCACGTGCAGCAGGTTGTTTTGACATGGCAGGTTCTGGGAAACTCTGTGCTTTAAATCAAGGGCTACTTGAAACCTCCAGCCTGCATCCCGCACTCAGCCCTCCGCTCGCAGCTGCCGGCCCTTTTCATACAATCACAGTGCCAGCTCAACATTGTTGCTGCTCCTGGGCCCAGCCAGCTCGCCAAGGCTGAGTTTGCTCTGAGAGCAGCAGCTGGCCCAGCTCCCGGATTTGCCTTCATAATCTGTGCTCTGGGAGCTCATTCCACCCCTGCATTCGAGCCCTGCTTGCTGCCCCTCATCACTAATCCCCCTCCCGCCATGGTGGGAGGCTCCATTGCATTGGCTGCTGTCTGCAGTGGGGACCAGACAGCTTGTTTGCCTCTGGCTGGCACCATATCTCCAGCTCGCCAGGCTGGGCAATGCTGTATGTGGCACCATTTCTCTGCAGGCTTTTATTTGGGGGTGTCCATCTCACATCTCCAGCTCCTCAGGGCAGCACCAGCATGTCTCACACCCTGGTCTGAATGGCCTCCCTCCACCCCACTGCCCTTCTCGCCCCTTGCTCCTGTCTCTCCCCCCCCCCCCGGGCCCTGTTCTCCCATGGTGCTGGCTCAGGAAAAGCCTGCCGGAGCCCAGGTGGTCTGGCAATTGTATCAGGACTGGATCTGAGAGAAGCTCCACAGCCAGGTTCTTACTCGCATTGCCTTTCGTGCTCCCCTGCCATCGCAATTAAATCTATGACACCCGCACTCACCCTCCCAGACTCAGGGTGTGTCGATGGCCCAAGTGCAGGCAGGCGCCCACTCCAGGGGTGCTCAGGGGCTGGAGCACCCATGGAAAAAAATAGTGGGTGCTCTGCACCCACCAGCCACAGCTGTTCGGTGATGCCACCAACATGGGGGATGGGTGGGAAGTGGGGGTGGAAAGCGGCAGAGCAAAGGTGGGGCCTTGGGAGGGAGGGGCTTAGTGGGGGCAGGGCCTCGGGGCACAGTGGCGGTGGAGCACCCCCGGGGAAAACTGGAAGTCAGCACCTATGAGTGCAGGTTTGATTGCAGCACAGGTAGGCGTCCCCACACTAGCTTTAACCTAGCCCGTGTGGGTAACGATGGTGGCACAGGCTGCAGCATGGGCCAGCCGCCCCAGGACAAGCCCATAGGGACCCTCGGGACGTACTCTGGTGGCTGGTCTGGGCTGGAGTCTGTGTGCCATCACTATTGCTACCCATGCTAGAGTGAAGCCATTGTGCATGCCACATCACTGCTGCCAACTCTCATGAGTATAGCATGAGTCTTGCTGCTTTTCATAGAGCTGCTGGGATCATGTGATTGCAGCTGACTCTCAGGTCTTATTTAAAAGAAGTCACTCTCTAGCTTGCCTGGTTATGGAGAAAAGCTTGGAAATGTGAAGCAAATGAGACCTACCAGCTCAGAAACCCAGAAGGCAAAGGGAAAGAACACACCATTGATTCTGTGTTGCAAAAATCTCATGATTTTTAAGCCAGTCTCATGATCTTTGGGGCCTAATTCCTAATTTTTGAATGTTGGGTGTTGGCCGTAGAGTAAGTAGAGCCTTTACCGTGATTTGCAGGTTGTAGCCATGCAAACAGTACGTTCAGCAATTTCCCCTCTTTTCTGTTATCATCAGAAGAAGCTAATATTTTTCCCAGATGGATTCTATTACTATCAGCATTGTACCTGCTGAGACTGGATCTTCATTGTGCAGAGACGGAGTAAGAGACAGCCCCTGCCTTGAAGAGCTTACAGTGAGAACACAGGCACAGGGTGGGAGGGGAACCAGAGGTTCAGAGAGGGGAAGTGACTTGCCCAAGGTCACTCACCAGGTGAGTGGCAGAGATGGGAACAGTGCCAAGCTTTCCTGACTCTTAGTCCACCTCTCCTGGAAGTCAGCATTATCCTGTGAATAGCAAGTGCCTTGCAGATCATCCACAAACAGGTCATTATGAATATTTGTTCACTGAAATTCGAGCTTTGTTGGTTAATTTTGACTGGATACAAAGGTCAAAATGGTATAGTTCTGTTTCTTGGCTGGATAAGCATAACTCATAGGTTTAAATGTCTAGCATGAATGCTGTGTAATGGTTTGACACCATTTGAAGTTTTTTTCTTGCATAGGTATAACCTGTATGGAACGGTTTCTAAAAAGAACTGCACTACAACTAACACTAAGTGTTTCTCCAAGGCCTAGCTGTCTATATGTTCAATTAAACAGAACGGGACTGTCTGCAATAGTGCCATCTGGTTCCTACAATGGTATGACAGAGTTGAATTTACAAATTCAAGATGTGCTTTCCTTGAACGTTCTCCAGCAGCTGTGGTGCCGGTGAGCAGTCTTGCCTGTGAGCCGTTGGCTGGCATGCGAGCAGAGGACAAATACAAAAGGGAAGTGAACGCCATCAAAGTGAGATCCAAAAATCTCAAACAAATGTGCAGAAAACACTTTGCAGCTTTTGCCCAGCTCTGGAATTAGAACAGGCAAGAAATGGCTGATGCAATAGAGATTCTGTTGTTGGGAGACTCAGACAACTACAATCTGTCCACGAGGTTGCGGTGCTAGCAGCAGCTATTTATTTAGCACACAAGAGGGAGGGAGCTGAGAAGGCCCAGGGGTGCCATCCAGGCAGAGCCAAGGGGTAGCTGACACAAGAGACACTTTTCTGTCGACAGCCTGACAGAGAAGGACAAAAGGTCTCTGTGTCTTTGGGGGCGAGAGGTGCTTCTCAAAAATGTCCTGCAGGGGCTTCTCTTCAGTCAGCGGGAGATGGGACGAAGTGGGAAGGGCCTCGTCACTCCTAATAATGGGTCTGACCTTGAGTCAAAATAAAAGCAGTGTATGGAGAGCAATTGGAGTGCTGTCCTTGGATGCCCCCAGGATAATGCTGGTGTCCTTTGAATTAATGATTTGCCCTTTCAGAGCACCTTTCCCCCAAGGATCTCAAGGCACTTCAGAGACATTAACTAATGATTCTGCCCCATTTAGAAAAGCTGGACGAGCACAAGTCCATGGGACCAGATGCGCTGCATCCAAGGGGTGCTAAAGGAGTTGGCGGATGTGATTGCACAGCCATTGGCCATTAACTTTGAAAACTCAAGGCGACCAGGGGAGGTCCCGGATGACTGGAAAAAGGCTAATGTAGTGCCCATCTTTTAAAAAGGGAAGAAGGAGGATCCGGGGAATTACAGGCCAGTCATCCTCCCCTCAGTCCCTGGAAAAATCATGGAGCAGGTCCTCAAGGAATCAATTCTGAAGCATTCAGAGGAGAGGAAAGTGATCACGAACAGTCAGCATGGATTCACCAAGGGCAAGTCATGCCTGACTAATCTAATTGCCTTCTATGATGAGATAACTGACTCGGTGGGTGAGGGGAAAGCAGTGGACGTGTTATTCCTTGACTTTAGCAAAGCTTTTGAAATGGTCTCCTACAGTATTCTTGCCCGCAAGTTAAAGAAGTATGGGCTGGATGAATGGACTATAAGGTGGACAGAAAGCTGGCTAGATCATCGGGCTCAACGGGTAGTGATCAATGGCTCCATGTCTAGTTGGCAGCTGGTATCAAGTGGAGTGCCCCAAGGGTCGGTCCTGGGGATGGTTTTGTTCAATATCTTCATTAATGATCTGGAGGATGGCGTTGATTGCACCCTCAGCAAGTTTTCAGATGACACTAAACTAGGAGGAGAGGTAGATATACTGGAAGATAGGGATAGGATACAGAGGGCCCTAGACAAATTAGAGGATTGGGCCAAAGAAATCTGATGAGGTTCAACAAGGACAAGTGCAGAGTCCTGCACTTAGGACGGAAGAATCCCATGCACCGCTACAGACTAGGGACCGAATGGCTCGGCAGCAGTTCTGTAGAAAAGGACCTAGGGGTTACAGTGGATGAGAAGCTGGATATGAGTCAACAGTGTGCCCCTGTAGCCAAGAAGGCTAACAGCATTTTGGGATATATAAGTAGGGGCATTGCCAGCAGATCGAGAGACATGATCGTTCCCCTCTATTGGACATTGGTGAGGCCTCATCTGGAGTACTGTGTCCAGTTTTGGGCCCCGCACTACAAGAAGGATGTGGAAAAATTGGAAAACGTCCAGCGGAGGGCAACAAAAATGATTAGGGGACAGGAACACATGACTTATGAGGAGAGGCTGAGGGAACTGGGATTGTTTAGTCTGCGGAAGAGAAGAGTGAGGGGGGATTTGATGGCTGCTTTCAACTACCTGAAAGGGGGTTCCAAAGAGGATGGATCTAGACGGTTCTCAGTGGTGGCAGATGACAGAACGAGGAGTAATGGTCTCAAGTTGCAGTGGGGGAGGTCTAGGTTGGATATTAGGAAAATCTTTTTCACTAGGAGGGTGGTGAAGCACTGGAATTGGTTCCCTAGGGAGGTGGTGTAATCTCCTTCCTTAGAGGTTTTTAAGGCCCGGCTTGACAAAGCCCTGGCTGGGATGATTTAGTTGGGGTTGGCTCCTGCTTTGAGCAGGGGGTTGGACTAGATGATCTCCTGAGGTCCTTTCCAACCCTGATTTTCTATGATTCTATGATTTCCCTTTGAAGTAAGCAAAGATAACCATCGTCAGTGAAGCCAGCCACTAGCTGCTGTCATGAGGCAGTGTTGCCCAATGGCTGGGACTCAGGGAGCCAGAGCCCTGCTTTGATTCCTGACTCTGCCACTCATTTGTGACCTTGGGCAAGTCACTTCACCTCTGTGCACCTCCCCTTTGCTGGGGATCCCAGGAAGAAGCAGAGGTCGGCTCCTTCTAGTCAGCTGGAGATGGAATGAAATGGGAAGGGCCTAGTCACTCCTAACAATGGAGCTGAGCTTGAGTCAAAATGCAGGCTGTGTGCGGAGAACAAGACTCACCCTATGCCGCTGGGTTAGCTTAGCCCTGTCCCAGATGGCGTGGTGGTGTGGCCTGGTGGAACGAGCACAGTGGCAGGAATTGGGCTGCCCTCAGTTCTGCCTTGGGTGACTCGCCTCATTTCACCATTGGTAAAATAAGGATTCTCCCAATCCCCTCCCTTGCCGGGTGTTGTGAGGGTTTATCTGCACAGGGCTTTGAACACGTGGCGGCTTTCTGCCTTCTGGGGGGTGTTACTAAGAGAGGGAGGAAGCAGTGTCCACACCGGTGTGGGCATAATGCCAGCTCGTCTCCTGACCCGCTGTGCACAGTCACTGCTCACTCTGGGTCTCATCCTCCCAAGCCGTATGACACCGAGGGACCTGGTGGTGACGGGGGCTCCAGCCGGGCACAGAAATATCATCACATGGGTGGGATCTGTAAAGTCAAATGATGGTCATAGAGCCCGAGATACCCAGGCCAGAAGAGACCACTGTGACCATCTAGTCTGACCCCCTGCACAGCACAGGCTGAGACCTGCCCCACAGTCATTCCTGGAGCCGAGCTTTTAGACAAACATCCCAGCTTGATGTAAAGCTGGTCAGCGACGGAGGAGCCACCACAAACCTGGGTATGTTGAATTTTAGGAGTTAGAATTGTATTTTATCAGCAGTTTTAAAAATGGTTTTCTCTCCTGTCTATCACCCCCCCCCCCCACACACACACACAAACTTGCAGTCTCCCAGAGGTAGGAGCTCTCTGAATCATAGACTCATAGAATCATAGAATATCAGGGTTGGAAGGGACCCCAGAAGGTCATCTAGTCCAACCCCCTGCTCAAAGCAGGACCAAGTCCCAGTTAAATCATCCTAGCCAGGGCTTTGTCAAGCCTGACCTTAAAAACCTCTAAGGAAGGAGATTCTACCACCTCCCTAGGTAACGCATTCCAGTGTTTCACCACCCTCTTAGTGAAAAAGTTTTTCCTAATATCCAATCTAAACCTCCCCCATTGCAACTTGAGACCATTACTCCTCGTTCTGTCATCTGCTACCATTGAGAACAGTCTAGAGCCATCCTCTTTGAAACCCCCTTTCAGGTAGTTGAAAGCAGCTATCAAATCCCCCCTCATTCTTCTCTTCTGCAGACTAAACAATCCCAGCTCCCTCAGCCTCTCCTCATAAGTCATGTGCTCTAGACCCCTAATCATTTTCGTTGCCCTTCGTTGTACTCTTTCCAATTTATCCACATCCTTCTTCTAGTGTGGGGCCCAAAACTGGACACAGTACTCCAGATGAGGCCTCACCAGTGTCGAATAGAGGGGAACGATCACGTCCCTCGATCTGCTCGCTATGCCCCTACTTATACATCCCAAAATGCCATTGGCCTTCTTGGCAACAAGGGCACACTGCTGACTCATATCCAGCTTCTCGTCCACTGTCACCCCTAGGTCCTTTTCCGCAGAACTGCTGCCGAGCCATTCGGTCCCTAGTCTGTAGCGGTGCATTGGATTCTTCCATCCTAAGTGCAGGACCCTGCACTTATCCTTATTGAATACTACAAACAGGGCATTCTCAGTGTCTGTTTGCCAGAGAGCTGATCCCAGATGTTTCATCAGTGTCCGACAAAACGTCAAAATCTCTTGTTGATTTTCCATTCCCTTATCTGGCTCCCATAGTACACGAGCACATCATAATCTTTACTTATCCTCACACCAGCCCTATGAGGCAAGGCACCGCTATTCTCCCTGTTGTACAGATGGAGAACTGAAGCACAGAGAGGCTAAGTGACCTGCCCAAGGGCACATGGAAAGTCTGTGACAGAGCAAGGACTTGAACCCAGGTCTCAGGATAGTGTCCAACCCACTGAACCACCCATCCTGAGCATGTCCATACATTCCAGAACAAAATGAAAGCCTCCTTGAAAGAGCGCAGCATGGATATCTCCTGTATAACAGACAGAAGCAGCTCTGAGAACTAGATGGCAGCGGGTCGGCTCACAGGGGAGGTGCTCTGCAGGGTAAAGCTGCATGGCACAGTAAACGAAAGGTTCACACTCCCCACCTAAGCCTGCTTGTATCGGGCATGTCCGAGCTGGTTTGGCTGTGAGCACCAGGACTCTCTGCTAGATGGAATCACACAAGGGCAAGAATCGTTGTGTTCTCTCCTGGCTGCAGGCCAGCAAATGAGCTTCACAAGACAGTACTTCTAGCAAATGGGGAGGCCCCTGGTTTTCAGGCAAAGCTCCTGCGCTCTGTTTGCCATCCTGCAGGCTCCCTACCCAGCTAGCGTCTGTGGATAAGCAGCCAATGGCTGTGCTCAACATGCCAACAGCACCATCGTCCCCGGTCCCAGCTGACAGAGCCAGGACTCCACCTGCTGAGACTGATTCACCGCCCATTAGGCAGTTCCGGTTGGGGACCATGCTTCATCCTCCCAGCTGCTGCCTGAAACCCTGCTGCTGTTCCATTGCTTCTGCCCCCTCCTGTGCCAGGGGCCTTCCGTGCAGGATCACTTACAGCTGCAGAGCTCTGCATCGCCCCACACAGCGGGTGGGGAGCAGCAATTGGATTTTCTTTAAGTCATCTTGTGATGATGAGGGGGCAAAGCACCGATCGATAGTTATTCTGGGATTGATTATTCCGCTCCCAGGCTGCCAATCTTTCCCCGAGTCTCTGGGAAAAATGGAATAAAATAAAAAACAGAAGCCCCCCAAATCCCCAGGGTCAGAAGAGCGCCTGTCCGGCCCTGCATCCATCCACTCGGTGCCTATGAATATGCTGGCTAGAGTGCCATCTAGTGGCTGGTCCCCCCCCAGAGGGGGCCCACTCTGTGCTCTCCGGCAGAGAGGCGCCAGGCACCCCGAGCCTTTGCCCATCCTCCAGAATTTTAACCAGTCGGAGGAGGGTTTTGAAGTTGGTTCAGTGAGATGCTGTGTCTCAGACCTTCTCTCAGGGCCTTATTAAAATGCAGACTGCAAATTCAGATACTGTAAACAAGGTCACTGGAGAATGAAGATCAACAGAGTGCAAGAACAAGTAATGCAGAGTATTAATATTCTGATGCGCGAGCCCGTCCTAAATATTTTATCAGGCTAAGCTTTTTTGTATTGAGGCATCCTTCCCCGAATCTTCCTCCTCCTCCTCCGGCTTATTCATCTCCTTTTTTCTCGCATTCAGCGCCATTTCACAAAAAGCACTTTGTACTTCGGCTAAGGCTTGAAATGTATACAAGTAAATAAATAAATAACAGAGAATAAAAACCCTGCCCCTCTTTCGGTGGTGGGGGACGATTTCCTGATGGGATTACTTTTGTGTCAATGTCTCAGCTCTGCAGAGGGCTCAGGGAGTGGGACAATGTACTGACCACTGTCTGTGTCTTATTGCCAGTGCCCCTCCCTCACAAACTGCCCAGATCCTGCCAGGCAGGCAGGAAAAGGCATGTGGGGCACACGCCCATTGTGTTTTCATGTCACTGTAAAGGAGAGCTGAACGTTTCATATTATAGTGAGCTGCTATCTGCTCTATGTTATTTCGACACTAGGGATGAACCAAGAATCTGTGATCTTGTCTCAGATCATGGGGTCAAAGTACTTAGCCCAGCTTCTGACAGTTGTTAAAACCCCAATGCTTCAGAGCAATGTGAAAAGAAAATCCAGCCCCTAATCCGCATGGCTAATTGTGCAATAGTGTGCATAGTGGGGAAAGGGTCCTTCCTGACCCCTGAAATGATCACCTTGTTCCCTGAAGCATGAGGTTTGATTTTCCTTATCACTCCTTTAGCTGCACAGGAACAAATGTCAAATGGTTGTGAATTTATTTTTAAAAATCCAGCTACAATGTTTGTCTCCAGTCACTAAGGGCCCAAACTGGGAAACATGGACCTGGATTTCAGTTCCCCCTTCACTCACTGCAGGTATATGTGGGAGATTAGTCTCTAACAGTGATCCCTGTGTTATCATTTGATTCACAATATTTCCATTCAGTTTGCTGTGATTAGTGTGGTTGTGTTATTTGCTGTTTGCGGTTATTCAGCTGGCAGCCACAGAATCATGAAAATATATCCAAAGCCTGAAATTTTCACAAATTTTAGCCTGGACGACTTGATTTATTCATTAAACTATTCCATGAGAAAGTGTATCCTTCCTTATTTGCTGGTCACTCTTAATTAGTTTCTCTTGTTAAAAAAAAGGCAATCATCCAATCAGGAAGCAGGAATAATAACATGTGATTTAAGTGGTCAATCACACAACTCAATACACAGCCAAGGGTTGAAGTGAACAGTTTGGGAATAGCCAATAGGTTGAAAATTATTCATGCAAACTATATGATGAATTCCTTCAAATATCAAATGCATGCCAAGAAAATAAGGGCATTTATGTAATGTTAGTTAGTTAGTTAGTTTAAAAACATAAGAAAATGATTACTAAAAATTGCAAGATAATTAAAACATATATTTTCCCAGCACAAGTTTCCAGAAAAGTGGTAACATTTTCCCCATAGGTGCATAAACTGGGTTCCCGTTGCCTGGAAAGGATCTCTTGGGCTTGAATCAGAGAGGAGAGTTTGGCCCAGAGTGAGCATTTAAAATGTAATTTGGATTTATGGGCTGGCTTTTTAATAGGTGAAATGTTGGGGCCTGTACAAATTGACCTGGCCGATCCTAAAGAATTGTACACATTCAAAATCGGTTTATAATTGAAATGTCCTGGCTATATGTGCATCTTTTCAATGTACAGTGTGGACGTGGTTTCTTAATTAAAAAATAATAATAAGTGCCCCAATAACATCCCCAGCACCTGCCCAGGATGGTGTACAAAATACATAAATAAACATAAAAGTTATTATTATTTATTATTATTGTTGTTATTGTTATTATCAATAAGAGCTTCAATCAGCATCTGGCACATTCACCCCCAGGCTTGTGGGAACCATGTGGTAATATGTGTTTTGCACACTGACACCTCAGCACCTGTTACCGGATTTTTGAACATTTCTTGGAGTGAGCATTTCTATAGGTAGCATGATGATGAGCACAGTATACAGATTAAGTAATTAGATAGATAGATAGATAGATAGATAGATAGATAGATAGATAGATAGATAGATGGCATGTATGGGGATAGATAGATAGATAGATAGATAGATAGATAGATAGATAGATAGATAGATAGATAGATAGATAGATAGATAGATGGTGTGTATGGGGATAGATAGATAGATAGATAGATAGATAGATAGATAGATAGATAGATAGATAGATAGATAGATAGAAGAAGTTTTCAGAAGACATGTAGTACAATGAGAGAGCTGCCCAAAGGGAGACAGGACTCATTCAGGCACTAGGAAAGGAGACTTTTTCAGACCAACTTTCAATCTGGAGGAGCAGATGTCAGTTTTTCTGCCACCTTCTGTGTGCAGCCAGTTCGTTCCAAGTTCTCCTCTCTCAGCCATATTTTCTTTCCAAACTTTCGTCCCTTGCACGTTGGAATCCAGACTGTCATAGCAGTGATGATGGCTAGCCAGCCAATCCACTTGTTTTGTCATTCGAAAGCTGTCTGCCAGCTGGGCACATACCCTCCCTGTCTAACTCTGAGACTCGCTGATAATGGGATGGCTCCCCTAGGGGAAGGGAGTTGTCCTCATAGGAGGCAAATAAAATAAATTGCCTTGGAAGGTGGTGGAATCTCCATCACTGGGGATTTTTTAGAGGAGGTTGGACAAACACCTGTCAGGGATGGTCTAGAGATAATACTTAGTTCTGCCATGAGTGCAGGGGATTAGACTAGACCAGATGACCTCTCGAGGACCCTTCCACTTCTACAAGTCTTTCATTCTATGATTCTATTCAGCAAACATTTATTTCACTCACTCAGGTATTATAACCAGTCACTGCAGTATTCAAATAGTTGTGTCTTCATTTCATTATTCGTATTATTTTATAGATTCACAAGATCTACGGCGAGAAGAGACTTTTGTGATCAATCTAGTCTGACTTCCCGTATAGCACAGGTCACAGAATTTCCCCCAAATAATTCCTTTTTTAACTAGAGCAGACCATTTAGAAGAACAGTGTTTTCAGTAGGACTGTAGCACCAGAGGCATTGGCCAGCTAGGGCCCCTAGTGTGCTAGCTGTAGAGACACACCATGAGACAAGCTTACAGTCGAACTAGGAAAGGCAAAGAGTGGGAAGGGAAAGAAAGACTCAGAGATGAAGCGACATGCCCAAGGTCTCACAACAGACGAAACAAAGAATTAGGATTATAGTCAAGCACATCCACTGCTACTATGGGAGAGAATGATGCTCCAACCCCCCGCCCCACCCCCTGCAACCCCAACCTTAAGAAACCCAGCCTAACCCCGTTTGCTGGTTTTGAAAAAAATGAAGGAATTAAACTTCATGTTTTCCCAGGTGATCTTGGTGGCACTAGAACTTGTGCAAAACCCTGAAACATCCTTATCTGCTTCTGATGCTGGAAACTGGCCATGTTGCTCATTTTCCTCTTACCCATCTTTGGAGAGAATTGAATTTGTGAGAATTCTCAAAAGGAAGATCGTTAGTTTCACCTTCAGTGTCAGCGATGCCTCCCTTAGGCCCAGAAAGAGGGGCTGTTCGGGACAGAGATATTAACATTGTGAATCTCCTGGCCTGCATGCTCCTCTCTTTTGAAATGTAGCAGGTTATTGATTTGTATTTAAAAGGGATGAAATGCAACATATATCAGTACATTAGACACACATGACACAAACAGAAAGGACACAGCTGCCTTTCCATTGAAGTGATCTGTCATATACTAGAGCTCTCCACAGAGTAACACTTGAACAGCCCAGAGGTAGGAGGCCTTACAATACAGACCCTTTCCAAGCAAACTTAAACACACAGCGACTGATGCTTTTAAAAAAAGGCTAGGAGAGGTGAAGCAGATAGTGCTATTGCTCTGTCTTCGGTACCTCCCAACCTCTGGTGTGCATTAGCCCCATTTCACAAAGAGAGAACTGAAGCCCAGCGAGGCTAAGGGACATGCCCATGGTCCTAGAAGACATCAGTGGAGAAGCAGGGCGTTGAACGTCGGTCTCCCAAGTCTTAGAATAAGGCCCCAGTCACTGGACCATCCTTTCTCCAGCAAGTGCCCCCTAGAACGCCTTAGATGGGATTCTGGGTTACTCAACAACCCTTCCATCAAGCGAGACAGAATCCTGCACTGAACTGTACCATGCCTCAGCTTCCCAGCTGTAGAATGGGTTTGGTTGTCGCTGTGGTACGTCCCCTATTGGCTTGCTGTTGAGCTTGCTCACTGGGTGTACTGCACTTTCAGTACAAGGGGGAAGGCGAAAGCTGGGATCTTGGAAAACTGGGATCTTGTTAATCTTCTAAGCCGTACGTGAGTTTGGGGAGCATGCTTTTCCCTCAGCTCTGCCCAGTGTTTTTAAAGGGAAATGTAAGAAGCACTGATCCGTCGCCATGCTCAGTGGGAACCTGCCCGTCAGACACAGAGGCCTGTTTGAAGATGATTCTTGCTCAGTTTCTAGGATGACTCAGCATCAAAATAAAAATCATGCAATAGCCCCAAACTCGCCCTTTGCGAGAGGCAGAGAGAACTCAAACTTCCAATAACTTGCATTTGCTTCAAGGACCTGAGGGCCCCCCCCCATTCTAGAGCTGGTGCTAATTCTGGCCAAAAAATATAAATCTTTCCTTCCTTCCTTTGCTGCCAGAGGTAAAAAGTGTGAGACTTGCCTTTTTTCTCATTTGCAGCACACTCAGAGCTGGCTGGAAAGTGCTGACTGGCAGCTTCTCTGTTTAGCCACAGATCTGCTACATCATGGGTAATAGTGCAAGCTGCTCACACGTGCCCGCCCCCCAGAATGCACTAGCTGAAGCATTTGGGGCCCAAATAAAGTCTTCTGAATCCCTCTCTCCTGACATTATGAATAACCCCGAGGGCAGACGGGGTGAATGCAGTGGGGAAGGTTGCACAGATTCAAAATATAGAGTGTTAAAACTACAGCTTTTCTCTCTACTTGAGCACCTTTTCTTTGGCACATGCATGTGCTGGGGCTCCTAGGAACGATACAGGCGGGGGAGTTTGCGTATCATGTTTGCCAGCCACAGAAGTGACATTGGGGCAATACAAATATCCAGTGGTGCAAGTATGGCGGTAGGGTGCAGTACGCTGTACTGTAAGATATTTACCACCGGACGCCCTATTGGAAAGACACAGGAGGAGCAGAACATGGGGCTGCTGGGAAACCCCAAGCCGGCACCTCCTCGGGTACCGCCCCCAGCCCTTCCACGCGACTGTGTCTGCTGAGTGCTGTCTGGGGGCAGTACAGCCACGCTGGGGGACAGGGCTGGGGCAGGGCTGGGGGCAGTACAGACGCGCTGGCGGACAGGGCTGGGGTCAGGGCTGGGGGCAGGGCCGGGGGGCAGAGCTGGGGGCAGTACAACCGCACTGGAGGAGCTGCTGGCAGTTGGCCCCAGGTTCTGCTCCTTTCACTGCTGCAGTAGAAGTCTCTGGCACAGTGGGAGTAGGACAAGGCCTCCCCTTGCCCCAGTAAGGTGGGATAGATCATGGGGTGGGGAGGGGGAGAGCATGGGGCCCTGGGCTGTGGGCAGGGCCCCATGGGGAGGTCACATGCCCCCCCCTTTAGCTGGTGCAGCGTACCGGTAAGAAATGAAGTCTATTTCCCCACTGCAGATATCGGGTGGTGCACTAGCATTCCAGAGAGATAAGGGCAAATCACAATCCACACACAGAGCGGCTAAGTGCCGCAGATAGCAGGGAAACGGCGTAGACATGCCCTGCACAGCCAGTACTTGATATCGGAGTCCAATTCAGGCTGCTGTCTTCTATACACCTGTGATTATCCTGACTCGCCATCCCATGTCACTGAGCTGCCCTGAACCGGCTCAGCGAGTGGCAGCATTATTTATCTGGCAATAAACGGCCTCCTGGCTGCAAGCCGTGGGCTTCGGCTTGGAACGGAATGGGCAATTTCAGCTCAGCTTGAGGAGCTGTGGCCAGAGGTGAACCTGGCAGAGAAGGGGTTCCCGGGATAGGAGTGAGAGATGCTCTGTGGCCTCCTGCCAGCAGTGCTTTGACAAGAACACAGCAAGGACATGCCAGGCTTGGTCTGCTCCCACAGGAGCAATGAGCGAGCCCCAAGGCTGGACTGTTTCAGTGCTGGGGGGTGCACCAAGGGACTGTCCTGCCCCATGGACTGCCATAAGGGCCACCAAGAGTCTCTCTGGGCACAGGAGCTGTTAGCAAAGCCCGGAACTGGCATCCCCCTCACACTTTCTCCCTTTGTCCCTATTCTTTCTCCTCCTGGTGCCCTTGCCCCGCACACATCCCTTGCTTGAGCTCCCTGCTTCCTCCACCTGCAGCATGGGAACGGTGGGTCCGCCTGGCTGGAGTTGCCTTGCAATGGGAACTTCTCGTTAGTGGTAGCAGGAACAATGTGAGCCGGGTTCCCTCCCCCTCGGTCAGATCTACCAGGGGCTGGGCAGCACCTTCGGGACCCTGGGACTTGCTAAGGGTGCAGCGAACTCACTCTGCTCCTTTGCACAGGAATGAATTTCACCCAGACCTGCAGGGTTTACTCACCCTGCCCTGGGTGGGCTTGGGATGAACAGGCTTGGTTTTCAGCAGTGAAGGGGTTAACACCAATGTATTTGGGGGCAGGAGGCAAGCGGGAGACTTGGAAACCATCAACTGATGGGCCTTTGTGCCATTCCCCTTCTGCAAAACAGGGCCAATGGTACTGACCTCCCTTGTGAGTCGCTTTGCTGACCACAGATGAAATGGGCTATATAAGAGGTATATTATTATTAATTACTAGTATTCCCTAGACAACCCCTTCCACCTTGGATTGCTGCACTATGGAGCTGCTGGGAAAATGTTTATTTACAACTTTTTTCCAACCAAAAAGATTGGCTTTTTGACTAAACAGAAATTCTCGCAATAAAATTTCCATTTTCATTGACCTAAGGTTTCCAGCTGAAAACTGAAAAACTTTCCATCCCCCAAAATGTTCCATTTGTGGGTTTTCTTGTTTAAAAAAATCCACAAAAAATTTCAACAAAAACAACCCAAACCAGGTCATTTTCCCAGATGTGGACAATAAAGTATGATTTTGACCAGCTGTACTGGCAAGGAAGCCAGAACCCCATGAATCCACTGGAGAGGGGTGACCCAGCTCAGGGGACAAACTCCACCACTTCTGGGGTCTAGGATCGATCAGGTGACTTTGCTCACTTGAGGAGAAGGATGATCTGATGGCTAATGCACCTGCCAGGGGATCTGGGTTCTCTTCCTGACTTCTTGGGTGACCCCATCCATGCAGTGGTGAGAACAGCGACTACCTTTCTCATAAGGCACTGGCAGGGTTAATTAGTTAGAGATGGCTCAGTGCTTTGCATAGGTAAAGTGCTGTCTAAGTGCAAAGCGTTGTGATTAATAATACCCTGCCTGCTAAAGCAAAGCACTTAGTGGGATTCCACAAGGGTTAGACATTCATATGAACATACGGAATTGCTACAGTTACAAAGTTACATTAAATAGGATAAAAGTCGGCATGGGATTGAAACTCGCATGCTTCAGGGCACAAGCTTCTCCTTTGGGCAGGTTAGTGCATAACTGTTTACCCTGGATATTGAGCACATTCTAAGAAGCACCTGGTGCTGGCTGCACAGGGACAGGATCCTGGCCTAGATGGCCCACCTGGTCTGACCCAGGTGGGCAATGCATTTGATGCTGTGATGTACGTTGGTATAAAACCCTTCCCTTCTCTTCTGAACACATCCACCCAGCCACTCACCATCACGATCATTCACCTGCTCCTGTAGCCAGCCACACCTCCTTCCCCAGGCCATTTGCTCCCCACACTCCCATGCTGGTGCCACTCGGGGGGCGCTGCAGCTGCCCTGAGAAAAGCCCACTCTCACTGCTAGCGGGCAGCTGCACTGGGTGGAGATCCCATGCTGACACTGCCAGGTCACTGGGCACAGCGGTGCTGGGCGAAGAGACACAAGGTTCTGCTGTGCCTGAGGGATGGATGCTCCTTTCCCCATTGGAATCACAGGCCAGAATAAAACAGGGAGCCCAGCCCCTTTCCCCCACCTCCACCCGCTGCAGCTCTGCACAGGACGGGAGGACGTTGGCCTCTTTAACACATTGCAGCAGCTGTAAATCACTCGTGCACTCAGATTGTTGCTTGGTTCGGAGTCCATCAATAATGATGCCTGGCTGCGTGGGTAGGAATACCCCCTCTTCTCAGGGGCTGGGTGTATCGCTGGGTACTCATTCCTATCAAAGAGCGAATCTTCCTGTCAGGACCTGGCCCTTCCTGGGCACACCCCTTGTTCCACAGTCCTTCACTCCTCTACGCTTCCTCACAGGACACTTGCCTATAAAGACGAGGTGATCCTGGCTGCTGAGCCTGACTCTACTTCCAGGGCCCTGCTGATCTCCTCAAAACCCACCAACTGACCAGGTCTCTGCCCTAAAGTTTGAAAAGCCCTAAAGTTCTAACGATAGCCTGCTCCCTCGCTTGCCACTAGGGAAAGCGCAGCTGGATTTCCCTTCCTGATCACAGCCTTGCTCCCCGATCCCCGCTGTGTTCCTGCTGCCTCTCTCCTCAGGACAATTGTTCCCATTCAGCTCGCACCCCAAGTTGCAAATGAGCTGTTTCCAGCCCGGAGTTCCATGTCCCCGTGTCTCCGTGCGCCCAGCGGCATGTGTTCGCTTTGGTCCTCATCCCACAACACATCCCAGTCTGGCGTAACACATCCTATCACGACAGCTCAGAACAACTAATTTCAAGTGAATATAGTCCACTGCCCACACTGTCTGGTGGCTCATTGTCCGCAAGCCTCAATGGCCTTCATTATCCCAGGGGAAATGCAGCCAGGCATGCAGAGGAAGGATGGTCTAATGGCTGGCGCGCTAGTCTGGGGCTCAGGAGACCTCAGCACCTCCCCATTGCACAGGCCTGTGGGAAGGAGAACACAGCCCTGCTCAGGTGATGAAGGCCGGAGGAATACCTCCCATACACTGCAGAGCCTGACATCAAACCAAGGTGGGATGGCTGCTTGCTCAGCTCACACTGGGGACCTCCAGAGAGAAAAGTTGAGCTGAAGACAGGGGCTGCAACAGCACCTGGCCTCTGGGCAGTGACAGGGCAGGGCCTGTAATATGCACTCACTGGGCTTTACATAGAGACCACTTAAGACCCACTCCTTAAAGATGTAAAAAGAAAAGGAGTACTTGTGGCACCTTAGAGACTAACAAATTTATTTGAGCATAAGCTTTCGTGAGCTACAGCTCACTTCATCGGATGCATTCAGTGGAAAATACAGTGGGGAGATTTATATACACACACAGAGAACATGAAACAATGGGTTTATCATACACACTGTAAGGAGAGTGATCACTTAAGATGAGCTATTACCAGCAGGAAGGAGGGGGGGAAGGAAGAAAACCTTTTGTGGTGATAATCAAGGTGGGCCATTTCCAGGAGTTAACAAGAACGTCTGAGGAACAGTGGCGGGTGGGGTGGGGGGAAAAATAACATGGGGAAATAGTTTTACTTTACCCATCCACTCCCAGTCTCTATTCAAGCCTAAGTTAATTGTATCCAGTTTGCAAATTAATTCCAATTCATCAGTCTCTCGTTGGAGTCTGTTTTTGAAGTTTTTTTGTTGAAGGATAGCCACTCTCAGGTCTGTAATCGTGTGACCGGAGAGATTGAAGTGTTCTCCAACTGGTTTTTGAATGTTATAATTCTTGATGTCTGATTTGTGTCCATTTATTCTTTTACGTAGAGATTGTCCAGTTTTACCAATGTACATGGCAGAGGGGCATTGCTGGCACATGGTGGCATATATCACATTGGTAGATGCGCAGTTGAACGAGCCTCTGATAGCGTGGCTGATGTGATTAGGCCCTATGATGGTATCCCCTGAATAGATATGTGGACAGAGTTGGCAACAGGCTTTCTTGCAAGGATGGGTTCCTGGATTAGTGGTTCTGTTGTGTGGTGTGTGGTTGCTGGTGAGTATTTGCTTCAGGTTGGGGGGCTGCCTGTAAGCAAGGACTAGCTTGTCTTCCCGATAATGTCATGGCTAACCTGGTGGCTGAACTTTGTGACTTTGTCCTCACCCATAACTATTTCACATTTGGGGACAATGTATACCTTCAAATCAGCGGCACTGCTATGGGTACCTGCATGGCCCCACAGTATGCCAACATTTTTATGGCTGACTTAGAGCAACGCTTCCTCAGCTCTCATCCCCTAATGCCCCTACTCTACTTGCGCTACATTGATGACATCATCATCTGGACCCATGGAAAAGAAGCCCTTGAGGAATTCCACCAGGATTTCAACAATTTCCATCCCACCATCAACCTCAGCCTGGACCAGTCCACACAAGAGATCCACTTCCTGGACACTACGGTGCTAATAAGCGATGGTCACATAAACACCACCCTATATCGGAAACCTACTGACCGCTATGCCTACCTACATGCCTCCAGCTTTTGCCCAGATCACACCACATGATCCATTGTCTACAGCCAAGCTCTACGATGTAACCGCATTTGCTCCAACCCCTCAGACAGAGACAAACACCTAAAAGATCTCTATCAAGCATTCTTACAACTACAATACTCAGCTGCTGAAGTGAAGAAACAGATTGACAGAGCCAGAAGAGTACCCAGAAGTCACCTACTACAGGACAGGCCCAACAAAGAAAATAACAGAACGCCACTAGCCTTCACCTTCAGCCCCCAACTAAAACCTCTCCAACGCATCATCAAGGATCTACAACCCATCCTGAAGGATGACCCATCACTCTCACAGATCTTGGGAGACAGGCCAGTCCTTGCTTACATGTGAGAGTGGCTATCCTTCAACAAAAAAACTTCAAAAACAGACTTCAACCAGAGACTGATGAATTGGAATTAATTTGCAAACTGGATACAATTAACTTAGGCTTGAATAGAGACTGGGAGTGGATGGGTCATTACACAAAGTAAAACTATTTCCCCATATTATTTCTCCCCCCACCCCACTCCCCACTGTTCCTCAGATGTTCTTGTTAACTGCTGGAAATGGCCCACCTTGATTATCACTACAAAAGGTTTTCCTCCTCCCCCCCACCCCGCTTCCTGCTGGTAACAGCCCATCTTAAGTGATCACTCTCATAGATTCATAGATTCATAGATACTAAGGTCAGAAGGGACCATTCTGATCATCTAGTCTGACCTCCTGCACAGCGCAGGCCACAGAATCTCACCCACGCACTCCTATGAAAAACCCTTACAGTGTGTATGATAAAACCCGTTGTTTCATGTTCTCTGTGTGTATATATAAATCTCCCCACTGTATTTTCCACTGAATGCATCCGATGAAGTGAGCTATAGCTGACGAAAGTTTATGCTCAAATAAATTTGTTAGTCTCTAAGGTGCCACAAGTACTCCTTTTCTTTTTTGCAAATACAGACTAACACGGCTGTTACTCTGAAACCTGTCTCTGGACAGAGAACCCAGACTACGTGTGTCCTCCGTGTATTTCCCCCTTGCTGGGCTCCTTATAATAACGGGGGGGGGGGGGGGGGGTTATTTATTCACTGAGAAAGAGCGATGCCCAATTTGTGTCCTTATTACAATGGAGACTCAGCAACCCAGCTAGAACAGAACAGTCCCAACAGAAAAGCGTGGGGTTCGATTTCACTTGACTTTCCTTCCAGTCTATCTAAGGCAGGGTAATGGCACTGCTCCTAATGAACACATGCACAGTCACAAGCTGTCCTGTAGACGTCCAGAGGACTCCCTTTGTGATGCAGCATTGGTTAAGTTTCAGAGTAGCAGCCATGTTAGTCTGTATTCGCAAAAAGAACAGGAGGACTTGTGGCACCTTAGAGACTAACAAATTTATTAGAGCATAAGCTTTCGTGAGCTACAGCTCACTTCATCGGATGCATTTGGTGGAAAAAGAAATGCATTGGTTAAGTACTGGTTAATGTGCACTTAACATAAAGTGGTACCTGAAAAGGCTATTCAGTAAGATGGAGCAGACACAATGCTGTATCATCTATTCCTTTAGAATAGCATCCTTCATCGGCATTATAACAGCACATTTAGCAGGGAAACATTTGTGAGCTGCAGCAGAAAGGGAGGGTTTAAAAGGAGATTTAAAGAACGGAAGCTGGTGAATGTCTTCCAGGAAAAGGAGACAAGAAAGATCTGCCCTTCAGCTGTTAGGGGAGCAGGGGGAAGAAGGGGGCCGACAATTAAGGGAAGCCTCAGTCTTCACGGCAGATATTCTTCTTTGTGCAGGGGGCTAGCAAGGTAGGGGGTTTGTTTCAAGATGGGTAACTTTATCATTAACCAAGGGCTGATCCCTCCTCAGGGACCTTCCAGCAGGGTCATACTCAAAACTGGAAAAAGCTCTACTGGCAAAAGTGTGGTTTTGCTGGTATCTGCTGCCTCCATGCTGGACAGGCCTTGCCGGTATAGTGTACCTGTATAACGACATCAGCAAAGCACTCCTAGTGTAGAGATTTGGGCTAGCTTCCTAGGTTGGCTTGTGGGTGCCATTCACCCCTGGGCAAAGGCCTATGAACTACTCCAGAGCCACTTGAACCCACAGTGCTAACCCTCAGTGCTGTCATGCAGTAGCACTCTGTAGATCTCCAGTGTTGCATTGGCCTGCTTCTGGCCCTGTAAAGGCCTGGATTTCCCTTTGAGTGGGTGAAAACATGGTGGCTCCTCAGTGTCTGTCGTGACAGCTGAGTGTGAAGGCCTCCAAGTCTGTTGTAGAGAAGACACCCACTGTGGAAGGCTTAGCCATGGGTGCCATGCTGAGCGGGGCGAACGAGGGGGCTCAGCATGTCCCTGACAGAGCGACTGATGACCCGTCTCAGTTTATCGATGACCAGGCAGGCAGGGCTGGGCCAGCTGGTGATGGCAGAGTTGGAAACATCATTAAGTGTCCAAACACCTGAGGCGCATGCTGGGGGGAGGCCTAGGGATGGACGATGAATTTCACTAGCAGACAATGCAAAGCAACACCTCACGTTGTGCCCACGCAGCCACTGCAACCTTCATCTCAACACTCCACTTCTGATGGCACTTACGCCACCTTGACACCATCGTTACCCCGGCGACTTCACTCTCAATTTACACCCGTCAGAGGGGAGAGGAGAACCAGGAATTCATGCCAGAAAACCGGATGAGGTGAAGGGACCCCCCATTGTCCCAGTGTCTTCTCCCCTCTCCTCATTTTCCCTGTGCGCAAAGCGGGTCCTGAAAGTCTCTGGTAACCTGCTGCTCCCCTCTCCTTCCCACCTGGCAGGATGCAGCCGCCACCAGCGCAGCTAAAGCTACACTTACAAATCCTCTTTGCAATTTCATTCATTTCAAAGCTCCCTGTTACCAGCTCCAGCCCGTAATCTCACACTCCATAAATCAATCAATCAGAGAGCTGGGTGGAATAGGAAATCAGCTCCTTTTGCCCGTAGCCCTCTTCAGCTGAGCAGAGTGGGGCAGTGAGTGACAGCGTTGTGGGTGTGTGTAAGGGGGGGTCTTCTGCTGCTACAGCCCACTCTTTATGAGAGCTAACAGGCAGTGGAGAGGGAGGAGGGGCACATGCAGCATCGCTAGAGAGTAGGCGTGGGTTTCTCCAGTCCCCAGAGATAGCCCCAGAGTTGATTTGCTGAGACTAATTAACTCTCCCTGCTCTTGAAGTATTGATAATTGGAAGGCACTTCGTCATTTTTAGTATAAATTCCATCCCAGCTGAGGTGCAGAAGGCTGCAGTGTCTCTCTTGCCTGCGAGCACAGCTGAGCCTGCCCTGCCATCTCAGCCTACAGAGCTAACCCTTAGCGCTTGGCACTTGCTGCAGTGATAGATTTGCTTCAAAGGAAAATGCCCCTTTGGCGACCATTAAATAAACACATTGTTTAGATATGTGCTGAGGACTTTTACGGCTAGGGTGGGGCTGGTAGGGAAACAAGGCTGGTGGACTCGTTGTGGCTCTCAGAAAGAAGAGGCCAGGCAATTATCACTAGAAATGCATAGGGATGTTATTGCAAAAGGTCGGCGATTCAACGCTCCAGCTGCAAGTCCAGAGCTAACGGTTCCAACAGGCACATGAGCGGGGCAGCAATGCATCCTTTCATATTTACTGGGGGATGTTCTAGGACATATCTGGTGATATACATTCAGCCACAAACATCAAGTACAGGAGATGGTATTTATCTGCAGCACGTATGAGTAAAGGGCTCAGTATTTGTATTTCTTGACTCTTTGTGATGCTTTCTCTGCAGTGCTGGGATCACCATGTAATTTCCAAGGTTTTTTAAATGACAGAAAATCCAGTCAAATGCAAGGAACATCCTGATGCCTAAGAGCAAAGCGGGCGGGTCACACAGTGTGGATGGCTGCAGGCCGCAAAGCAGGAGCTCTGAAAAGGCCCTCGAGGTCATGGTGGGTAACAAACTGAGCACTGTGAGCTCCCAGTGACCAGTAGGGCTAATATTATCCATAGGTGTATAAACAGGGGAATCTCAAGCAACAGTGGGGAGGTGATGTGACCTCTGTATACAGCATTAGTGAGACCATCCCTGCATACCATGTCCAATTCTGTGCCCACACTTCAAAAAGGATTTTGAAAAACCAGAAAGAAATTGAGAGAAGATTGACAAACATGATTCCAGGTCTAGAAAGCCTGTCTATGGTGAGAGACTGGGAAGCTCAATCTATTTATTTATCAAAGAGAAGGACAAGGGGTGAATTGATCAAGTACCTACCAGGGGAGAAGATTTATGACTCTAGCAGTGGCTGGAAGTTGAAACAAGGCAAATGCAGACTGGAAATAAAGTTCAGGTGTTTAGGAGTGAGGGTGCTTAAGCACTGGAACAATGTAAATGGGGATATGTTGGGCTTTCCATCCCTTGAAGTCTTTCACTCTAGAATGGATGTCTCTTTCTGAAAGATCTGCTCTAACTCAACCAGAAGTTCTGGGCTGGATGGGAATCAATGAGTGATGCCCTCTGGCCTGAGTTATAGAATCATAGAATCGTAGGACTGGAAGGGACCTCAAGATGTCATCTAGTCCAGGCCCCTGCACTCATGACAGAACTAAATATTAGGAGTTATACAGGAGGGCAGACCAGGTGATCATAATGGTCTCTTCTGGCCTTAAACTCTATGAATCCAAGAAAAGACAAGACAGTTGCTCTGCTGATCATGGAACTCATCAGTGTCATGGAAGCTGAAACAGGAAATGCATCTCTCCTCTTGCCAGTGTTTCTATTGTGTGAGTGTATATGTGCACTGTGACTCCAACCTTCACGGACGACATGATTGTCCAGATAACAGTGCCGCCAGCCTGCCTCCATCATACAGGTTTCCCACGCACGAGATGTTATTCGGGAATGCAGCCTGGAAGCATCGTCTCGCTGTTTCCATCTCTGTGTGAACAAATGGCTGCCGGGAGGTCAGTTTAACACCTGTGGGTGCCATGTCTTGTGCTTGTGCAGTCATTTGTGCCACGCCCAATGAGAAAGGGAGAGAGGGAGTGTGACGGGGGGGTTCTCCTGAGTGGCTAAAGGGGGAGGGAAATGACCTGCTTAAGGGGTATTCAGATAAATCCTGTCTCTGTTGTGTAACCTGCCGACTTTCCAGGCCCCAGGACACTCACACGGAGCATTCATATCCCCAATCCCACAGCAAATGGCTTCTCGCTTACGTTCACATGAATAACCGGGCACAAGAAGGGGCATCACTCCCTTGAATCTACCAGGGAAAAGCAGGCAAGGGCTGAGCTTCCTGGACCTAGGCAGAGAGCTCTGGAGTCCACTGCTGTCACTGCTGGGCACCTACGGCAGGGAGGAAAGGCGGCTGAAGAGTGGAGCAGGAGATCGACTGCGGGGAATGGAGCTATCCAGAGGGGAGGCTGGAAGGGGCATGCTGCAGGGCGAGGGGAGTTCTTGTTCCCAGTCAGATTGAGCCATGCATGCCCAGCCTGTACTGGGGACAGCCCTGAGTATAAGGCTGCTGGAGCTGCACCAGCTCTGGAGAGTTGTGGGGAAGTGGCCCTGCCTTCTACCTACCCCTCTCCCTGGGGGTGGCTGCCACAGGCACTAGCAGGGAGCAGTCCCTTCAGTCCATGGCCAGATTGTGCCTTGCCCCTGCAAAGGGGGAGCAGAGGATGAAGGGACCTTGTGGCCTTTCCAGCCCCTTTACACACCCATGGGGAAGCTGACCAGGTACTAATCATGGGGACACTGAGCTGCTGACAGTGGGCTGCACAGCAGCCATGATGGGTGGCCACAGGACAGAGCTTACGGCTCCCCTGACCCATGTGGGAGCTACCACGGGCATGAGACTGAGGTATTACCTGCTGCCTTCCCCTGGCTGCTGACCTTAAGGGTGGCACAAGGCTGGAAAGTTCCTCCCCCCCCACCCCCACCCCTCCATCCTTATAAATGAGCAGCTTCCCCCAGCCTTGTGTTTTGCAGCCTGGTGCCGCATGTCCTGTAGCAATGCTGCACATATCGTCCTTGCCAGCTGCGCTGCAGCACTGGGCACTCGGAGCTGTTCGAGGGAGTTACAGCTGCAGCTTCCCCACCCTCCCGCCTCTCTGAAGGGCGGAGCTTTAATCACACTGGTGCGGAATCACAATTTCAAACTTTGCATCTAGTGCCTGTGATGTGCTTCCTGTGACTGGCTTTGGTGCTGATGAGAGATGCTGGGCTGGCGGCCTTGGAGACAGGCTCCCTGCTCTCCGTAAAAGAGCCGCTGGCCAGCCTTCCCCCTCCCCCACCCCACATTGCCTCTGCAAAGTACTCCTGCCCTGAGCTGCAGTGCCCTGGCTGGTGCAAGGGGGAGTCTGGTCTCCTGGCGCATTCACCAAGGTGGGCAGGGGACCTGTACTGGGGCTGCTAACTCTTCTGCCAGGAGGTGGCTGTAACTTCCAGTCCTGCCCAGCGTGAGGTGGGGATTGAACTGGTGACGAAGAGACGCCAGGCCCATCTCCGGTGCCCAGTGCCTGAGGGTCGTGGACTCAGAGACCCTCCTCAAACCGCGCACAGCAGGTGGAATTTCTATCTGGGGTTTGGGGGATGTGCCTGCTCACTCCTGCTTCACATTATCCTCTGATGGCAGGGACGTCTGCACAGCCCTGGCAGCAAGCTCCCAGCCTGGGCACAGACTCGGCTAGCCGGGCTCGTGCTAGCGCTCTGAAATTAGCTGGCAGACAGCGCTTGAAGTTACAGCTGAGTGTGGCTGAGCTTGGGCTCTGAAGCCTGGGGATGGGGGTGGGCTTCGCGGTGCAAGCTCCAGCCTGAGCTGCAGTTAACTTCGACATGCTGCCTGCAAGGCTTCTTTTGGAGTGCTAGTGCGCGCCTACCAACCAGGTCGGGGGGGGGAAGCTCACTGCTGGGGCTGTGCAGATGGACCCTACACCTCCCCAGGGCTCTCCCAGCCTCCCCAGGGTTCTTGCAGCCTCCCCAGGGCTTTCCGCTGTTGGCCTAAATCTTGCCATTCTACTGTAGGCAACTTTTTTCTTCAGTACGGCTGGGAGCAGAACACCCACTCCTTTGCCATCTCTCCCGGCCCCACTGCCAGGAGGTCTCCTTCCTCCAGCCTTGCTCTCTTAACCTGTAATAAAGCCTTCAAACTGACCAGCAAGTGGGACACCAGCAACCACTTCCTCGCTGGTGGCGGCTTCACCCGTTTTGCCGACTGGCGGTTCATCCACCGTGCCCGGCTCAACTGCGTCCCGCTCAACAGAACTGCCATGGCTACTGAGACAAGCATTGCAGGAAGTGCGGCTACTCCAACGAGACCCTGCTCCACGTCCTGTGCAGCTGCAAGCCCCACTCCAGAGCCTGGCAGCTGCACCACAATGCCATCCAGAACCGCCTGGTGAAAGCCATTGCACCACACCTGGAGGAGGTCGCTGTGAACTGCGCCATCCACAGTACTGACAGCCAGTTGCAACCTGAGGTGGTAGTTACTGACCAGGCCCAGAAAAAGATCATCCTTGTCGACATCATGGTCTCCTTTGAGAACAGGACCGTGGCCTTCCACGAAACCCGAGCTCGTAAGCTGGAAAAATACGCCCCCCTGGCCGGCATCCTGAGAGAGAAGGGCTACGAGGTGCAGATGGACACCCTGATCGTTGGAGCCCTGGGTGCCTGGGACCCCAGCAATGAGCGTGTACTGCGGACTTGTGGGATTGGTCGACGCTACGCACGGCTCATGCGGCACCTCATGGTCTCGGACACCATCCGATGGTCCAGGGACATCTACATCAAACACATCACCGGCCACTGACAGTACCAGGAGGTGTGAGCCGGTATGACATTGTGCATCAACTATGGGAAAGGGACTGAGAGACTTTTTCCATTGGACCATATGAACTGGAACCATAAACTCACTGAACATTAAATCTCACCAGGTTTCAGAGTAGCAGCTGTGTTAGTCTGTATTCGCAAAAAGAAAAGGAGTACTTGTGGCACCTTAGAGACTAATAAATTAATTTGAGCATAAGCTTTTGTGAGCTACAGCTCACTTCATTGGATGCATTCAGTGGAAAATACAGTGGGGAGATTGATATACACACACAGAGAACATGAAACAATGGGTGTTACCATACACACTGTAAGGAGAGTGATCACTTAAGATGAGCTATTACCAGCAGGTAGGAAGGGTGGGGGGAAGGAAGAAAACCTTTTGTGGTGATAATCAAGGTGGGCCATTTCCAGCAGTTGACAAGAACGTCTGAGGAACAGTGGGGGGCGGGGGGGAATAACATGGGGAAATAGTTTTACTTTGTGTAATGACCCATCCACTCCCTGTCTCTATTCAAGCCTAAGTTAATTGTACATGTACATTGGTCAAACTGGACAGTCTCTACATAAAAGAATAAATGGACACAAATCAGACGTCAAGAATTATAACATTCAAAAACCAGTCGGAGAACACTTCAATCTCTCTGGTCACTCGATTACAGACCTGAGGGTGGCTATTCTTCAACAAAAAAATTTCAAAAACAGACTCTAATGAGAGACTGCTGAATTGGAATTAATTTGTAAACTGGATACAATTAACTTAGGCTTGAATAGAGACTGGGAATGGATGAGTCATTACACAAAGTAAAACTATTTCCCCATGGTATTCCCCCACCCCCCACTGTTCCTCAGATGTTCTTGTCAACTGCTGGAAATGGCCCACCTTGATTATCACCACAAAAGGTTTTCTTCCTTCCCCCCACCCTTCCTACCTGCTGGCAATAGCTCATCTTAAGTGATCACTCTCCTTACAGTGTGTATGGTAACACCCATTGTTTCATGTTCTCTGTGTGTGTATATCAATCTCCCCTCTGTATTTTCCACCAAATGCTTCTGATGAAGTGAGCTGTAGCTCACGAAAGCTTATGCTCAAATAAATTTGTTAGTCTCTAAGGTGCCACACGTCCTCCTTTTCTTTTTGTAAATCTCACCAAATGAGGATAAATCCATCCTCATCATCGTATCCACTCATTACACTCCACACCTGAACATAACCATTATATGAACAACATACCCTCATATCTCAATGTTTGTACTTTGACCCATTAACCTTTTACCCCCAATCAGGGATATTGCAGATTATGTATTCCTTACGCCATCTGATCCTAAACCGAATTTCCCTTGTTAATCTGTACCTTATTCCCTGATAACCGGAAACTTCTACGCTTAAACTCTGTACCATTTCTTTTATTTTAACATCATCTAAATAAAATTATTAAATTTGTTTATATTGCAGTAGCATCCCGAGGCCCTAGGCACAGCTCAGGGACCTGGGGTGCTGAGCGCTGTACAAACATCTGATGAAAAGCCAGCCACTACCCCAAAGAACTAGCAGGCTCAGTATAAGACAGGAGTGACTGTCACTTCTGACACCAACCAAGTCACTAGAAAGTATTATTTGGAAAAGTTTCAGACTTTCCCATGCTGTGATGCTTTTCTCGGTTTTGCAGCATCTTGCCTGTATGTGTTAAATGCTGGTTAATAAACAGTTTTCTTTAACAAGCCTCCAAAATACCCCATGCTGATCTGTGGATGGGGAGTGAAAAACCATCTTTGCTGTGTAGTTTGCACCTACCCTTTGACTTCCAGTTTCAAATCTGCTCCGACTAGCAGGACACAATATATCTAACTGATCTGTTCTGTTTGGGGAGGCTGGGAGGTTAATTATTGCTATTGCTTTTATTACTACCATCCAGCTGTAATAAAGGATTACATTCAATATATGTAACAGCACCACTTATTCCTCTAAGCGCTCTTGGGCTCTAACTTGCTTTTGCTGAATATGTCCTTGGCACAAATCATATGAAAACAGCTCTAGGCAGCAGTATTGGAGCAGGTCCTGAGGGTAGGAGTCAGTTTCTTGGGAAATGGGAGGTGATGGATTGCATGCCATGGACTCTGTCAGCCCGGCTGGGCAGAGGTGTAGCGCAGCAGCAGGGGACAGGCAGCTACAAATACAAGCTCATCGAGCTAAGTAAAAGTAGCCAGCTTGTGACCCAGAAATAACACACTACACCAGTGACTGGTACCACGCTGGATCCCGACAGCTGAGGCAAGGCAAGCTATGAAGATGCCTGAGAAGGGATCCTTTGGCGAGCAGTGTTCATTTTGACTTGAAGTCAGGGCAACCGTTAAACGATTACATGTGACCACCCTCTGCTTTATCATTCCCACTTCCCTCTAGGCCAGCTCAGCGTGCAGCTAACCTGAGCAAAGGCGGGATTCTGTGCTTTCCACCTCTAGTCACTCACTCACAGCTGCTATCTTCCTGGCCACCCACCAGCGGCCTTTCCCCCTGGAAAGCAGGTTCTGTTCAAACGCCAGCAGCAAGGTCCTTCTGCTGTCCAAATATGTCCCAGAATTCTCTGCAGTGGTGCTTCAAAGGAGTTTGGGCAAATGATTCTACAGCGTGTCTGTAAACAGATGCCCACCACACACAGCTGAGCAGAGAGAGAGCAGGCAAAATTCATGCCCCTAAATGCAGGACCCAGGACCTGTTTGCTGGTGACTGAGCAGGACAGTCCAATGGTTTGATTGAATGCACTGAGAGGTCACATGGGAGTATCTCTTCCTTGACTGGATAAGTGTAACACTAAAGTCTTGGTACACAGGAAATTTTACCAGTCTAATTACCATCCAGTGCCGGTTTGATGCTGCCCCCTTACATGTGATGCTCGGATTTCTCTATGCCAAATGCTGTCTCTGGTGCTCTCAACTCTTCCCCAGCAGGGAGACAGCCAATCGGGTGGCATTTTTTCATCAGAATATATTTTTAATGAAAATGAAAATTTCCATGGGGTCCTGAGGGTCTGGGTCACGAGTGCTCTTTGAGGTCCAGAGGAACCTGGGGCTGGATAAGGAAGGAATTGAGTAACTGTGTGCTGGGAGGAGATCCCACAGTCCACCCTCAGACTAGCCCATAAATCAACCAGCAGCCCCCTGTGTTCTCATTCCCCATGGGTGCTCAGTTGTGCATCCCGTTTGCAGGGACCGACTTTGCATGAGACATCTCCTTGCCCCTGGCTCCCCTGTCAATCTGATGTCTTTGTCCCTCACTGGTGACAGAGATTCAAGTGCAAAACCTCTTTGGGTTTTTTAAAGGTTTCTTTTGCAATAACCCTTCTTTATTCCAAAGCACTGAACCACCCAACTTTCTAAATCCTGATTACCCTGGCTCAGAGACTTTGCTTTAAGTATGACTTTGAATTAAGGATCTCAAATGTGCATTCAATTTCAGTTTAAAAGGGCTAGTTAACACATTTTACACAAAGAGCTATTATTAAATACATTCACTGAAGATTAACAACTGCTGAGTGTAATGGATACATGTCTGAGCACTAAGATATATATTGAATTTCCCCATTACATAGGAGCTGGATGTGTGTCTGTTAGAACAGAGCTAAGAATTCACAGTGAATAATTTAGCAGATGAGTGGAGCATCTCTTTCTGCCTGTGGAACTGCATGATGCCCTCAAACATATTCTTCATTGTTCTCTCACAGAGGCCCAGCCATGCATGCAGGGGTATAGTTGGCTAGAACTGCATCACACAAGGACAGCCCTAGATGTGAAGACTCCTGCTCCCAGGTCTGTTGAACATCATGACCACCAGCATCCTGAAAGATCAAAGCCGCCCCTGCTGTGGCACCTCCCCTTTGAATCTGTGTATGTCTCTGACCCTTTCCTGCAGAGACAAGCACCCTGACTCCCAGCTGCCAGAACATTGCTGCATCTCTCTAAGGGCAACAGTCTTCAAGCCCAGTCAGACTCCTGCCTGCCTGGAGTCCTGTATTTTAGCTGGGTAAATGTGTCAGGGACTGGGACATGGGTGGCCTGACCTTGTGGTTAGAGCCAGGAACAGGAACTGGGATCAGAACCAAGGGTCAGAGCCAGAGGCAGAAATGGGCCAGGGAGCCAGGCTGGCACAGGACAGGAACAAGGCAGGAACAGGATTGGAGCGAGGCTGGGAACAAGGCAGGCACTGGAGAAATCACAACTGTGGGTGTAAGTGTTGATAATGACTTACCACCAGTGATGAGCTGCCAAAATCTTAAGAACAGGTTCCCTCCTCACCCCACGAGGGGGTCATTGCCCACCCTCGCCCCCCGGGACTCCTGCCCCATCCAACCCCCCCGCGTTCCTTGACGCCCCCCCCGGGACCCCTGCCCCATCCACCCCCCTCCCCTGTCCCCTGACTGCCCCCAGAACTGGGCAGGAGGGTCTCGTGAGCCATTGTAGTGGGTGCCCACCCCATCCCTAAGAGCCAGAGGCACCTGCCAGGGGGCAAGGTGGGGAGTCCCAGCAGTGCTTACCTGGGGCAGCTCCCAGGAAGCATCTGGCAGGTCTCTCTGGCTCCTAGGGGTAGGGGAGCATAGCTGGGGGGGAGCAGGGGGAGCGGCCACTCCCCCCACTGATCACATCAAAAGTTGCACCTTAGGCGCCAACTCCCTGGGTGCTCCAGGGCTGGAGCACCCACGGGGAAAATTTGGTGGGTGCAGAGCCCCCACTGGCAGCTCCCCGCCCCGTGTCCAGCCCCAGCTCACCTCTGCTCCGCCTCCTCCCCTGAACTCACCACCCCACTCTGCTTCTCTGCGCCCCCCCCCGCACCGGCTTCCCGCGAACCAGCTGTTCGGCGGGAAGCCGGGAGGGCTGAGAAGCAGGTGGCGGCTTCACGCTCAGGCCAAGGGTGGCGGAGGTGAGCTGGGGCGGGGAGTGGTTCCCCTGCGCCCACCCCCCCCGGGTTACCTGCTGCAGCACAAGCGGCCCTCCTCACCCCCCCCACCCCAGTTCCCCTCCACTCCACCTCTGCAGGCCTGAGCACAAAGCCGCTGCCTGCTTCTCAGCCCCCCCGTGCCAACAGCTTATTTGTAGGAAGGTGGGGGGAGGTAGAGAAGCAGGGGGGCTGCACATTCAGGAGAGGAAGCAGAGATGAGCTGGGGCCAGGGAGCTGCTGGTGGGTGCTCTGAACCCACCAAATTTTCCCCTTGGGTGCTCCAGGGCTGGAGCACCCATGGAGTCAGCACCTAAGGTGCCACTTTTGGCCAGTTAAATTTAGAAGCCCTTTTAGAACCAGTTGCCCCTGACACAACCAGCTCTAAAAGCACTTCTAAATCTAACAACCAATTCTGCTCCTGTTCACCACTGCCTGCCATGGCTGCTGCACTTAAATACAGACTTGCTGGCTCCTTGAAGCCAATCAGGTGGGTTGTCCGAGCAGGCGAGTCGACTGCAGCCCAGCTGGGCTCACTAACCGGCCCGGAGAGTGAGCTGGCTAGTCCCAGGCTCAGCTGAGGGAACTCTGGCCCATAGTTCCTGACAGAACAACACAAACTTTTTCCCTTCTGATTTTTATCTAAGTTTGCTTCCTGGTGCTTTGCCCTTTCTCCACTTGTCATCTGCGAATGTCTTGGCAAATGAGTTCATTGGAGGGAGTTGGCTCATTTGAAAGGAATTTTGCAGGATGTTTGCAGAAAGCAAACTCTGAATTAGCATCATAAGACTATGCATGGAAAACCTGATTCTCAGGGCTTGTCTCCAGGGGGAATTTTGCTGTTATAATTATATGGCTATAACCCATTGTGGTACATTGTACCAACAGGGTACACTCTTACTCTAGAATAGATTCATAGTGGGAAGTTATACTGTTTAATTACAGGTTTCAGAGTAGCAGCCGTGTTGGTCTGTATCCACAAAAAGAAAAGGAGTACTTGTGGCACCTTAGAGACTAACACATTTATTAGTCTCTAAGGTGCCACAAGTACTCTTTTTCTGTTTAATTACAGCAGTTTAACTTTACTGATATGATAATAATGGTTACATTCCTTGCAGCAAGTGTTTAGAGTTACACTCAGCAAGTCGGGAAAGAGAGACATGCCATGTTACCTATCTGTGCATCTAGTCGAATCACCTGGAATTTGAGATCTGGAATAGCTCCAAGCTACAGGCCACGAATTATCCATATAAATTACTCAGCAAACATATCTGTATAAAACCAGGAAAACTGCAGCATGTTGGTGGACAATTTGCAAAGAGATAAAGAGGTGCTGAATTGTGGTTGAATAAACTGCTGTGAAATATTTGCCCAGCGTGGCCTCATACATCTTGTTTTTCACAGGGCGCCCAGTAAACCTGCATTGATTTGTGAGGCCAATGGAAAAGAAACAAACAATCCATCAGGCACCTTTCTGGATTGAGCACTTGAAAATCTGACCCAGAAGCGTTTGATGGGGCAGAAGGAATGACCAGCAGTATCTCAAAAAAAGGAAGCTTTCCACTCCTGTTACTGCAATGGCAGGAAGCCAGGTCTGTTTGCTAAGCTACCCCAAAACAGTGCCAGGGGCTGCCAGACTCATGGTGGGTTGATTTAGCTGAGAAATCAGTTCCCTTTTTTGTTTTGTGCAACCTCAGATTATCGCTCCTCCTTGCTGCTCAGTAATTTCTCCCTCTCCTGCTATGCCTGGCTGGCTTTGGCAGTTTCTAAGCTCTCCAATGGGTGGGTGGGTTGGGAGGATGTCTGACGGTTTCTAAAAGCAATTCAGAGATGCCATCGTGGCTTAGAGGGAACATAATGCGCCTACCAGGTTTGTGTAGTTCCTTCCAACTGGAGTAGGTGAAATAAAATACCCGCTTCTCCCTCCCCCCTCCGAAAAAATAAGATTTAAAAAGGATTTCAAATTAAAATAACTAGCTCAGGCGTGTCCTCTGTGCTGAGAAGATCAAGTGCTAATGATGGTTCTGGTGCGTCGGTGACAGTTTTGTCTGTTGTATATATATATATTTAAACTGTGAGACCACATGGGAGGTTCTTTATGCAGGCGAAGTGCCTTTGACAGCTGCTGAGAACACATTGGCTCCTTTCTGCTGGCAAAAGTCTCATCCCATTAAAGGCTGTCGATACGGGGAAGGGAAATGACAAGAGTGCTTGGGAAGGGAGCGAGGCAGCAGGAGGAGACAGGAGCTGCCACCACCAATGTCATTACTGGGAAAGAGAAGGAGCTTTGGCATAAATGTACCATGTGTTTTCATTAGTGGCAGCAGGGAGTGAGTCACTCTGAAGAGGCAGCATTTACACCACTGAGGGAAAAAAGATGCCCTGCAAATATCATGTGGACACCAGAGGGATTGGCTGGCTCAGCATGTGAGCATAGTCCAGTCCCCTTCTTGTCCCAGGCATGGGGGCTGCTGCGCAAGCCCTGCAAGCCTGCACACCTAACCAGCTTAGGTGTGCTGGCTCCTGGTGTGGGTGAGAAAGCTCAGGCCAAGCTCCAGGACATCTCACGGGAAAGCACCTTCCTGAAGCAGCCTAGAAGCATGCTTTCCTGTCAGTACGACCTGCCAGCATGGAGACCTCACATTCAGGCCTCACCGGCTCCTGGCTCAGGTGTAGATTCTGCGTGCACTTTCTAGGCAGGATTCTCCCAGCCTGCTGGGGTGAGGTGACAATTTATCAGAAGCAAGAGCTGGTCGGAGCTCTGGAGGCGGGTTTTTGGCTAGGACTTGCGTAAAAGCTGTTTTTCCAGGAAAGAGCCTGGTTCCCAACTCCTTCTGGGACAAAGACCTGGCCAAGCCTGTCAGCCAGCATGCACAGATCAGGGTCTGTTTCCTCACACAATCTATTTATTATTATTGTTGTTATTGTAAGCCCTGTGGCCACAAGCCTTAGGGAGTTCACTATTGGTTGTTGGTGAACAGGGGGAAGAGCAGCCCAGAGCTTCTTGCAAATGCCAGATGGGCATAAGTGACGGAGTTCTCTGCTGCCATCTGTTGGTGAGCAAGGGGAAGTGAGTGGGCCAGGCCTCATTTGCATTTCAGTTATGTGAAAGTTTGGGCACGTTGATCAAAATACAGTTAAGGTTTGAGTTTGGGGATAATAGAACATTGTCATCCCTGTTGTGTAACAACAGGACAAAAGAACTGCACTAGCTGTGCCTAGGTTGAAGGGTCACCCTAACCATAACTGTAGGCTGGCTTGGTTGGGTTGAGCCAAGCCATACAGGAAAGAAAGGGACAAACCTAACTGAACTCACTTTGTTTAGGGTTGTCTATGTCAATAATCTGTCTTTGAAAACATTATGAAGAAATAGCTTTTCCTGATACCATAGAGGGCAGTAGTGTAGCTGGAGACTTCTAATAAACTTTCTTCCTCCCATCTAGCAATCTATAATAGCTGTAATTATTACTGCTGGATAGGCGATAGAATCCCCTCAGCAGGGTAGGTAGTGTTTCTCTTGAGCTACAGATAGAGCTGTCTGACCCCTTACTCTACCAACCCTGAATGACAGTGAGTGGGGATGCAGAGTGGTAGGGGGAAGTGCCTATTGCAAGAACTCATTGCTGTATAGAAGGACTGTGTTTAAGACTATTGCTAAGACACCTAGGGGTGTGGTGTGGGTGGAGTCTTACGTAATAGATATACAGATATTGTTGGTTTGTTATTTCTGGCTTCCCAAAGTTTATTCTGTGGTCACTTCTTCCACCGTAAAGTTTTCTTTGTTTTGTACAGTGGACTCAGTGCTTGCTTGGGGGGAAGCATTGTCTGGCAAGGGCACCTGGGGGGTATTTTGTTTTCGCAGGTTTCCGGGCTCAAGCCAATGTTATTTAAGTTCTCAGAAGGGATCCCCCCAGGTAATTGAACCCAGTCCTTTTGGCCACCAGCAATACCTGGCCAAAGAGTGACGTTATTATTACTAGTAGCTCTGACAGTCCCTAACTGAGATCAAAGCCCCATTGTGTTGGGTATTGCACATGTGTAAGAGACAGTCTCTGCCCCAAAGAGCTTACATTTGAAATAGGATGGGAAGAAGAAGTAATATTATCTCTCTTTTACTGAGAGAGAACATACTCGCTTCTTCACCTGGTCTCATCTGTGCTGAAATTTGGGGATTCCCCTGCCTTGGAATACAGTGATTTGGGGCATGATCCCATTGGCCATCATCGTACTAGAAACCAAATTAGACCCCCTGTGGTTGAGACTCCCCAGGGAATTGGTGGACATCCTATTACTTGAAGGGTCTAAAGGCTCCTCATACTCTGCAATGGGAGAATGTCCCAGAATGTTGCAATTTTCTGAGAGATAGAGAAGCTAGAAGAATGGGGGGAGGGGAGGATTTGGAGTGAACTCAGTTCAGGGCTCTGCACGTTGTGATGGCTGGGAAGCCCTGTTTCCTTTCCTGGTAAGCTAAAGTTGAGTCCACAATTTATTTATGAGCCCTAGGTGCATTCACCTGAAAAACCCAGGAATCCACTTGGGCAGCAGAGGGTTCTGACTTCCTGGAGTGTGCGTGCACCCAGGCAAACTCCTTTCCCTTCCCCCACTCTCCCCGGAAATGAATTTTACCTTGTTTTTTCTGCCCCATATCCCTCTGCCTCCTCATCTGAGTCCTGCTGGCTCCCCTACTTCAGTGGGATATGTAGGAATTTTGGAGCACAGCTGGCATCTCTGGATCCCCATGGATTTCTATTTCCATGCTTATTTGGCTCTAGAATCAGCCCTCTCTATATGCTCTCTATGTGCCTCCCTGGGGGAGCAGAGGCCTGTTCCTGCTCCCATTTAAATTGATAGGAATCTTGTTCTGACTTCAATGGAAGTAGCTTGCTCTGTTGACATCTGAGGCACACATCTCCCTAGATCCATAGATTTTAAGGGCAGATGAAACCACTGAGAAGATCATCTAGCTGACCTCCTGCATAACAGGCCAGAGAATGTCACCCAGGAATTCTTGCTAGGGCCCAGGTCCAGAGTACCCTGAAAGGATGACATCAAATCAACACATCACACATTAAATGGATTAATAACTGGCTAATTGGTAGGTCTCAACATGTGATTGGGGGAGGGATAGCTCAGTGGTTTGAGCATTGGCCTGCTATATCCAGGATTATGAGTTCAATCCTTGAGGGGGCCATTTAGGGATCTGGGGCAAAAATTGGGGATTGGTCCTGCTATGAGCAGGCACTTGGACTAAATGACCTCCTGAGGTCTCTTCCAACCCTGATATTCTATGTTTCTATCATCAAGTGGGTTAGCAGCAAATCATCATTGAATATTTCTAGTGGGGTCCCACAAGGATCAATACTTGGCCTTACACTATTTAATATTTTTATTAATGACCTAGAAGAAAACATAAAATCATCACTGATAAAGTTTGCAGGTGACACAAAAATTTGGGGAGCGGGTAAATGACAAAGAGGACAATTCACTGTGATCTGGATCACTTAGTAAGCTGGGCACAAGCCAACCATCTGTGTTTTAATAGAGCTAAATGTAAACGTACACATCTAGGAACAAAGAATGCTGGCCATGCTTACAGGCTGGAGGACTCTATCCTGGGAAGCAGGGGTGGGGTTGGCTAATCAGCTGAACATGAGCTCCCTGTGCGATGCTGTGGCCCAAAGGGCTAATGTGATCCTGGGATGCATAAACAGGGGACTCTCATGTAGGAATAGGGAGGTTATTTTACCTCTGTATTTGGCACTGGTGGAACTACTTGTTAAATACTGTGTCCAGTTCTGGTGTCCACAAATGAAGAACAATGTTGATAAACTGGAGAGGGTTCAGAGAAGACCCATGAGAATGATTAAAGGATTAGAAAACCTGCCTTATAGAGATAGGTTCAAGGAGCTCAATCTATTTAATTTAACAAAGAGAAGTTTAAGGGTAACTTGATTAAACTCTATAAGTATCTACAGGGGGAACAAATATTTAATAGTGAGCTCTTCAATCTAGCAGGGAAAGGTCTAACGTGATCCAAAGGCTGGAAGTTGAAGCTAGATAAATTCAGACTGGAAATAAGGCATACATTTTTAACAGGGAAGATAATAAGCCACTGGAACAACTTCCCAAGGGCCGTGGTGGAATTTCCATCACTGGCAATTTTTAAATCAAGATTGGTGCTTTCTAAAAGCTCTGCTCTAGGAATTATTGTGGGGCAGGTCTCTGGCCTGTGTCATACAGGCCAGACTAGATGATCACAATGTTCCCTTCTGGCATTGGAGTCTATGAATCTATGAACTAAAAGCTACAGCTGTTAGTGACACAGGTGCCTGTGCGTTTCTAAGTGAAATAAGCATACGTATTTAGGTTTGTGTGAAGCGGGCTGGAGCATCGCTGGGTGCTAGGAGGGGTGTGGGGGTGTGCAGGACTCAGGGTCCCATCTGGAGATGTGGGTGGGTAACCTAGACTGCTAGAAAATTTCACAGTGATAATCATGTCGGAGAAGCCTGCAATAACCTCTGTTGCCATGCTCACACTGTAAAATGCAAAAAACACTTGGAGAGAGCAGTGGGCCAGATCATAGAATCATAGAATCATAGAATATCAGGGTTGGAAGGGACCCCAGAAGGTCATCTAGTCCAACCCCCTGCTCAAAGCAGGACCAAGTCCCAGTTAAATCATCCCAGCCAGGGCTTTGTCAAGCCTGACCTTAAAAACCTCTAAGGAAGGAGATTCTACCACCTCCCTAGGTAACGCATTCCAGTGTTTCACCACCCTCTTAGTGAAAAAGTTTTTCCTAATATCCAATCTAAACCTCCCCCATTGCAACTTGAGACCATTACTCCTCGTTCTGTCATCTGCTACCATTGAGAACAGTCTAGAGCCATCCTCTTTGAAACCCCCTTTCAGGTAGTTGAAAGCAGCTATCAAATCCCCCCTCATTCTTCTCTTCTGCAGACTAAACAATCCCAGCTCCCTCAGCCTCTCCTCATAAGTCATGTGCTCTAGACCCCTAATCATTTTCGTTGCCCTTCGTTGTACTCTTTCCAATTTATCCACATCCTTCCTGTAGTGTGGGGCCCAAAACTGGACACAGTACTCCAGATGAGGCCTCACCAGTGTCGAATAGAGGGGAACGATCACGTCCCTCGATCTGCTCGCTATGCCCCTACTTATACATCCCAAAATGCCATTGGCCTTCTTGGCAACAAGGGCACACTGCTGACTCATATCCAGCTTCTCGTCCACTGTCACCCCTAGGTCCTTTTCCGCAGAACTGCTGCCGAGCCATTCGGTCCCTAGTCTGTAGCGGTGCATTGGATTCTTCCATCCTAAGTGCAGGACCCTGCACTTATCCTTATTGAACCTCATTAGATTTCTTTGGCCCAATCCTCCAATTTGTCTAGGTCCTTCTGTATCCTATCCCTCCCCTCCAGCGTATCTACCACTCCTCCCAGTTTAGTATCATCCGCAAATTTGCTGAGAGTGCAATCCACACCATCCTCCAGATCATTTATGAAGATATTGAACAAAACGGGCCCCAGGACCGACCCCTGGGGCACTCCACTTGACACCGGCTGCCAACTAGACATGGAGCCATTGATCACTACCCGTTGAGCCCGACAATCTAGCCAGCTTTCTACCCACCTTATAGTGCATTCATCCAGCCCATACTTCCTTAACTTGCTGACAAGAATGCTGTGGGAGACCGTGTCAAAAGCTTTGCTAAAGTCAAGAAACAATACATCCACTGCTTTCCCTTCATCCACAGAACCAGTAATCTCATCATAAAAGGCGATTAGATTAGTCAGGCATGACCTTCCCTTGGTGAATCCATGCTGACTGTTCCTGATCACTTTCCTCTCCTCTAAGTGCTTCAGGATTGATTCTTTGAGGACCTGCTCCATGATTTTTCCAGGGACTGAGGTGAGGCTGACCGGCCTGTAGTTCCCAGGATCCTCCTTCTTCCCTTTTTAAAGATGGGCACTACATTAGCCTTTTTCCAGTCATCCGGGACTTCCCCCGTTCGCCACGAGTTTTCAAAGATAATGGCCAAGGGCTCTGCAATCACAGCCGCCAATTCCTTCAGCACTCTCGGATGCAATTCGTCCGGCCCCATGGACTTGTGCACGTCCAGCTTTTCTAAATAGTCCCTAACCACCTCTATCTCTACAGAGGGCTGGCCATCTCTTCCCCATTTTGTGTTGCCCAGCACAGCAGTCTGGGAGCTGACCTTGTTAGTGAAAACAGAGGCAAAAAAAGCATTGAGTACATTAGCTTTTTCCACATCCTCTGTCACTAGCTTGCCTCCCTCATTCAGTAAGGGGCCCACACTTTCCTTGGCTTTCTTCTTGTTGCCAACATACCTGAAGAAACCCTTCTTGTTACTCTTGACATCTCTTGCTAGCTGCAGCTCCAGGTGCGATTTGGCCCTCCTGATATCTTTCCTACATGCCCGAGCAATATTTTTATACTCTTCCTGGTCATATGTCCAACCTTCCACTTCTTGTAAGCTTCTTTTTTATGTTTAAGATCCGCTAGGATTTCACCATTAAGCCAAGCTGGTCGCCTGCCATATTTACTATTCTTTCGACTCATCGGGATGGTTTGTCCCTGTAACCTCAACAGGGATTCCTTGAAATACAGCCAGCTCTCCTGGACTCCCTTCCCTTTCATGTTAGTCCCCCAGGGGATCCTGGCCATCTGTTCCCTGAGGGAGTCAAAGTCTGCTTTCCTGAAGTCCAGGGTCCGTATCCTGCTGCTTACCTTTCTTCCCTGCGTCAGGATCCTGAACTCAACCAACTCATGGTCACTGCCTCCCAGATTCCCATCCACTTTTGCTCAAATCTAAAAGATCCTTAGATCTTTTAGATCAAAAGATCCTTAGCTCAAATCTATTTCCAGGAAATTAAAAGTGAAAATGAACAGGTTAAAAATGGGAAACTACAATATTGTAAACAACATGACAAACCAGCGGGCCTGCTTGTGTCCCCACATCAGAGCCATCTCCCCTGGCCTGATCCTCCTCTTGCTTACACAAGTTGCTAATGTAAATGGATACATGTACAAAAGGTGCTGAAGTGATAATTCATCTGCCTTCTAGTGATACAGAAAAGACATAGGCTCTGTGATGGGGTGTACAAACCCCACACTGGGCAACAAGGGGTTAAGGGATTATTTTGGGCTCAGCCAGCCCCGCCCTGCCACACCTGCAGCAAATGCTCCATCTGCTGGAGGAATTAAAAGGCCGGGAATTAGCTCATTTGGGTGGTAGAGCTGGAGGTGAGGAGAGCTGAGCCAACCCCAACCCCAACCCCAACCCCAACCCCAACCCCAACCCCAACCCCAACCCAAGACTCTGACACAGCTGCCTAAAGGGGCCCTCCCTGAGGGAAGGGTGGACCTACCCCAGAGACAACCTGAGAAGGAAGTATCCTGTGGAACTTGGACATTGGAAATCCCCTTTATTTATTGTGGTTTGGATTTCCACACCAGGGGAAAGCTTGGACTAAGCTAACCGTAGGGGAGTGGACGAGAGGAAGAGGCCCAGGGCTGTCATTTTAAGGAGCCTTGGTTGCCAGACCACTGGTAGCCCAAAGGCCCCTGCATCAAAGCCCAGTGGAGTGGGAGGGCCTGGGCTCCCCTCCCCACATCCCCCTTGGCAGTCAGGAGTTGCAGCCATGACCACTAGGCCATACTCCCGAAGAGAGGACCATTACAGGCTCCCATTCAAATCAATGGCCAAACTCCCTGAGGATCTGATTCTGATCATACTTAAACTGGTAGGAAGGATCAGTGATGTTGCTGAAGTCAGTGGAGTTGGAATGGTGACTTCAATGGGCCCCAGATCAGGCTGAAAGTGTCTGTCTTAGCAATATTTAACCACATCCTGGAGCTGAGTACAATAGGGCTTCCAAGGGGGGGAGGGTAATTAGCTGTCATAAGGGACAAAAGAAATACCCAGGTCTGCAAATCTTGAAAGTTCAAGAAGTCACAGAGGAGTTCCTGCAGAATTGGCTGTTTTTCTGCAGAACCTAAATTTTCATTCAAAAATTATTGGTCCAATCACAGAGTGGTGCACTCCAGTGTTCCCAGCTGGCGGAGGGTCCCTGGCACAGCTCCTGCTGATGTAACCCTAGTCAGCCTCAGGACTGGGAGAACAACCTCCCTCCTTCAAGTGCTCTGCTAGACCCAGGCATCCAGCCCGTTGGACCTAATTCTGAGCTCAGTGACACTGATGTATAGCAGGAGTAACTCCACTGAAGTCACAGAGAGCAGAATTTTACCCTTTTTCCCTAAAATGAATGGCAAAGCTTACATCAGTAGGAGTGGGCAAACTCTACATATAATCACATCTAGTTGCAGGAAGGAAGCATGACATATTCTGTAATGCTGCTTTGTAATATTAGTGTAATGTGTGAGACATGGGCCAGATATACCAGTACACTACTCGCACGGCTCTGCTGACACATGGCAACTGTTACCTTGGGTTTAAGATGATTTTGCACCATTGGAGCAGCACAAAGCAGCTGGTGTGGACCAGTGAGTCTGGCCCTATATGGATGCAATCCTTAAGGTTTTATTCTGGAAAGCCAGTTAAGCATTGGTCAAACCAAAAAATGCAAGCAAGAACTTTGCCCATTTGCAGGGTGAATTTCATAGATTGTCTTGCCTTTTGCACATGCATGTACATTTTCTTTGCCCAGTGCATGGTACATTTTTTCATACACTTTAAAAATTAAATGAATACAGTACAGATGAATTGATATTTCCTTGTAATATTTTCTAACCCTTTGCAATTATTGAACAGATAAAGCCATATCTCAATAATAATTATTTGCACTACCACAGCACCTGCCATCCAAGGATCTTGCAGTGATTTACATGCATTAGGACCCTGATCCTCTAAACTCTTAAGCATGTGTGTATTTATAAGATTGGGGCGTAAATGCCAAATGCTGATGTTCTTCATTAAGCAAAATTTCATTGAAGTTAGTCAAAGTTTTGTGCAAATGAAAATACCAGTATTTCATAGAATCATAGAATCATAGAATCATAGAATATCAGGGTTGGAAGGGACCCCAGACGGTCATCTAGTCCAACCCCCTGCTCAAAGCAGGACCAAGTCCCAGTTAAATCATCCCAGCTAGGGCTTTGTCAAGCCTGACCTTAAAAACCTCTAAGGAAGGAGATTCTACCACCTCCCTAGGTAACGCATTCCAGTGTTTCACCACCCTCTTAGTGAAAAAGTTTTTCCTAATATCCAATCTAAACCTCCCCCATTGCAACTTGAGACCATTACTCCTCGTTCTGTCATCTGCTACCATTGAGAACAGTCTAGAGCCATCCTCTTTGAAACCCCCCAATGGTCTGATTCTGATCTCATTCCACTGAGTTACTCCTGATTTGCTGCACTGTAAGGCTCTGATTCTGCAGCTGGTAGTGTGTGTGCAGATCTCTGCATGTACAAAAAGCCCCATAGAAGTCAACGGGGACACCTTCATACAGGCACAGGGGGCTGCCCCCAAACAGTAATGTGTTGGATCAGGGCCTAAATGAGAGCAAAATCGAAACTTGAGAGTGCATATTAAGTCTCATAAGTCCCTGTGCCCTAGGTTATTTTTATTATGGGTGGGAAACTGAGCCACAAAGAGTTTAAGTGACTTGCCCAAGTTCCCACAGCGTGAGTCAGTGTCAGCACCAAGAATAGAACCCTGAAGTCCTGACCACCTGTGTGCTGTCTCTGAGACCCTCTGAATCTCTCAGTGCAACGGGCAAAGCATTCACTGCTCTGTAACAGCAGATCATAACAGGCCTGACATATGCTTCACATTTCTGTCATAGCAGTTACTTGTAAAGAAGGTTTTGTGAGATATTAAGTGAAAGTTGATAGCATACAGATTGGCATAAGCATTGTGAGATGTATGTATGAGTGCTATTCAAGAAGTTGCATGTATGTATTAAAATATGTTTGACCCACATAACCAGGCAGGGTTGATCCATAAATAAATCTTTCCCAGACAAAGGAATGGTGGTTTACCTGTCTGCCTAGTCCCCTGTGTAAATGAAGCAGGGTAAGTCAAACACAATGGGAGGCTATTTGCATCGGAGGTAAACAGGAGAGACGATAACACAAGGGGTGGATCACTTGGTGATTACCTGTTCTGTTCATTCCCTCTGGGGCATCTGGCACTGGCCACTGTCAGAAGACAGGATACTGGGCTAGATGGACCTTTGGTTTGACCCGTAGGGCTCAGGTGGGCAAGAAAGCAGCATGGTGTCAAAACACCAGGACACAAGCAGTGGGGGAGAAGGATCGTATCTCAGGGTACAAATCACAAGGACACATTTCGAGGTTTGCTGGACTAGAAGAAGGCGGAAGAGGAACCTAGTTGGTTATACATTTCTGAGGGAGAAAAAGGGACAGTGCTTTTAGCATCCCTGAACACTGAATCCTGGCCCTGGGGCTCGTGACACTGAGAGGTTGCTTTAGGTGAGAAGCTTGTCTGAGACAAAGGTTTTATGCTGCTAACGTTATGATTAATCTCTTAGAAGTGTGTTATATGTGTGTTTTGTTTATAACCATTTCTGTTTCCATGATCCTCACTTTCTATCACTTACAGCTCTAGCTTTGTTAATAAACTTCTCCTTGTTTTGCCATAAGTACAGCTCAGTGCTGTAATATTAAGCAAGGGGTGATGTCTTAGCTCAATCACACAAGCTGGTGTGTGCCCTGTCTCTTCAGAGACAGCAACATCAGTAATTGCTGTGCGTGTCCAGAGACAGAGGCTGGATCCTCCAGGGGAACGCTCTTCCAGGGGGCTTGGGAAGTGGGGTGCCCCACATGTTACCTGCAAGGCATAGTAAAGGCTGGTGGAGCTTTGGAGGAGATTGGTTGGGTGGCTGACTGTGAGCTGGGAGGGAACTGGTACACGGTTTAGCACCAGCAAGTCTCAATTTTGCTCAGGCTGAGGGGTAACTTCACTGTCACAGCCCAGCAGACGGTTCTCCCTCAGCCTGCACGTGCACTGTTGCTACTAACGATAGGTGGGAACGGTTACATGATGCCTAATAAACCTGCAGACACGATGCTACTGCTCAGCTCACCCGCAGGTAAATTAGCACCCTGGGAGCCAGAACGCTGACAGGACTAAGAAACAGCAGACTCATTAAACTGATGATGCAACCCCAGCCCTCAGTTACACTGTGTTGGGCGGGCATCCCTCCATCAGAGGCTTTATACAATTCAAGACACCTGCTGCTGCGGGATCAATGAGAGACATGGCCTCTTGTTACTAATTTTATGAATCCTAATGAACAGTAATCATCATCATCAGAGTTACACCGTGCCATTTATCCAGAGCACAGCAAAGTGCCTTCCAAAGTAAGAATACAGAGGAACAATAAAGTATCAACAATAACCCTCAGAACTAACATGCCTCCCTGCAGACAGAACAATTTGGCCACTGGCTTTCATTGCAACACAAAACATTAAGATGATGTCGTCTATAGAAGAAATGAATGCAAGAGGATATACGAGAGGTAAATAAACCAGTGAATGGTAGAGAGAAGGTCCATTAGCTTGCTTACTTATCCTCCCTGATAATACTAGAGCAAGGGACACCTAGTGCAATTAGGAAGCAACACATTTCAAAGTGAAAAAAGGAAATACTGCTTTGTTTAGAATACATTTTCAGCCTGTGGAACTCATTGTCACATGGTTTCACTGAGGCCAAAAGCTTATGAAGATTAAAAGACAATCAGACATGTATATGGATGACATGCACATCTGTAATTATATTGTCATAATCAATTTAGAAGAGTTATAAATCCTCATGCTTCTGCCCATAATACAGCTGGTGACTGCCTGAGGTCAGGAATAATCTCTCCCCTGGGGCAGGTTAGTTCAGAATTGCCCATTGTGGGGGGTTTACATCTTCCTATGAAGTGTCTGATGCTGATCTTTGTTGGAGACTGGGATACTGGACTAGATGGGCCATGGATCTGAGTTGCTCTGGCAATTCCTGTTTTCCATGTCACATCCCTTCGTGGACTCTGCATGTGTTTTGTCTTTTGGATTGTTTGCTCTTTAGGACAGGATTTGTTTTCCTTGTATGTCTATCCTTGGACCAACCTGTCTACTACAATACTACCAACAACAATGTAAAGCACCACACTTGTCAACAACATAAAAATAAAGGTGGGCCTTCATAAATGCAGCCACCTCTGGATCAGAACATAGCAACAGTTTAACAGCACATAACACCATCACCAAGCATGTTTGGAGAGGAGGTGAAAAAGAATAGAGTCTCTAGTTGATCCCATGACAGGAACTGCAGGTTGGCAGGGTGCGATAACTCTCACTGCCATGTCTCCAGCAGAGAGAAGAAAGAATGGAATGAGGGAGAAAGGAGACTTCAGGTCTTGGATACACGGCTGCAATTTCTGGAACCCAAAAGTGAAAGCACCCAGGCTGCTCCCCAGGGGCCTGCAGCAAAGACTCAGAAGTGTGGTTGGAATGGTAACGATCACCTCTGGGCTGCCTCCCCCACCATCTGTCAAAGCAATAACTTTATTTTAACAAGGGGCTGAGATTTCAGCCCACAGGGCCAGAAGCAGACAAAGCAGGGACTGCTGCACTGGGAAAGGGGAAGGCGTAAAATAGGAACCCCCCAGCACCCTGGAGCCAGAACTGTGCAGGCGGGAGCCCTGCACTCTGGTGGCATTAGGAAGCAGGTGGGAACTCTCCTCCCCCCACCATGGGGTCTTGGGAGAAAAGTGCAGAGAGGCACCAGGTGAGTCTTCAGGGTCAGAGCAGGAACAACAGGCCTGCACAGAACTTCCTACGGGGGCATCGCTAGATGTGGAGCTCTGGGCAGGCCTCAGCTTATGGTGGATGGGCCCACCTGTCTCTGGGGGATGGAGACCAAATTTCTCTACTTTTGCATGGGAGGGCCTACATGTGGGGATGTCTTCCTGTTGGTCCAGGGGCATAGCCATGCATGGGCAGTGGAGCAGGGAGCATGGGAGGCAGAGAACGGAGGTAAGTGTCCTCCGTTGCTGTCTCCATCTGGAGGCAGCTGAAGCACCTGCCTTGTGGCGAATCCCTGCCCTGTCCCCAGGACAAGTCCAGGGAGTGGGAGATTGAAGCCCCGGCCAGGCTGTGCCTTGCACTTTGCAGCTAAGTGGATCCTGCACCTTCCCACTCCACACCCACGTGCCGGATTCAACCAGGAGCTGGCATAGGATCCATCCAGGTCCCTGGAGTTGGACACTCTCCTTCCTGCCTGGGCTCTGCATCTTCCCTGCCATCCACGCTCTGGAGCTGCCCCAGCCCAGCCGAGGGAAGAGTCTGGTCACACCTGGGCATACCCACAGACAGCTGCAAATCAGGAGGGACTCCCCTGAAAGCAATGGAATTGCACTGAGGTAAATGGGAGAAGCTTGGACCCAGGTTCCCAAGAGGTGTAAATCAGCACCATTCCATTGATTTCAATAGCATGACACCGAATTACACCAGCCAAGGATGTGGGCCCTGATTTCAAAACATCTTGGAAATTGTAAGGTACCTTCTCCAAACCCTGTTCATTTCCCCTTCTCTGCACTGAGCCACCCTCTTCTCCATTTCCAGTACGCTGATTTGAGGAGGCAAATTCTTTCATTAGAAGAGACGTTGTTATAATCAGGTCAGAAATTTGGGACTGACATGATGCTGTTTAAAAAAAGCAACCCTCTGCCTGATTTTTTTTTTTTTGGTCTCTTTTTTTTCCCGGCCATGTGGCGCGATTGCGCTTCGTTAACATAAATAAAAATAATCATCATAATTCATTGCAAAAAATGCAAAAGGTCACCGAGATATTTTGGGAGACGCTGGTGAATCAAAACAAATTGCATTTTCAGCAGCTGGCATTTCCAGCTCTCCACACAGTGCAGACTGATAGGGTGGCGGAGGAAATAAATGGAGAGGCAGAAAGATAAATTGAGAGCACTAGAGAGACGGGTTTATGTGTGTTTTCATGTATCATTGTGTGACGCGGTGTGAGTTATCTCTGTAATTTAGGCACTGTCTTCTTGCCCACAGCCCACTATCAGGACCTGGGCAGCGCGGGTGCCAGCAGCTGCACGGCTCCTGTGGACTGCTTGAGCAGCAAGGCAGAGGGCAGTGATCTCACCCTGCTTGGAGGCGTCCAACATGCCCACTGTTATTAGGGCTAATTGGGCTGGGACTGACAACTTGGCTACCCCATAGGCCCGACTCCACCCTCTGTTCCTTTAAAGAGAGACATGGACAAGGATTTAACAATGCAGCCTGCATCTCTTCTTGCCTACCAGTGGGTGTAAATCAGGAGTAACTCCAGGGAAGGCCCTGGGGTGACTCTGCTGTAAAATGGATAGATGTGAGATACAATTCCATTTATTTTCAGTTTGAAAACTCCCCAGCAAAGACTGATCCAAAATCCCACTATTGCCTCTGGACAATGTATATGTTTCCATAATCAACAGTAAATTAATGTCATTAATATTAAATAAAGGAAGGTGGTGTGGGTCTGGAACGGCTTCCATATGAGGAGAGATTAAACAGGCTGGGCCTTAGAAGAGAGACGACTAAGGGGGGAGAGGACAGAGGTCTATGAAATCATGACTGGTGTGGATGAAGTGACTAGGGAAGAGTTATTTACCCCTTCACATAACACAAGAACCAAGGGTCACCCAATGACATTAATAGGCAGCCGGTATAAAATTAACACGAGGAAGTATTTCACCCAATGCACAGTCAAGCTGGGGAACTCATTGCCAGAGGATGTTGTGAAGGCCAAAAGTATAACCGGGTTCGAAAAAGAACTAGATAAATTCATGGAGGATCGGTCCATCAAAGACTATTAGCCAAAATGATCAGGGACACAATCCCAGGCTCTCTGTGTCCCTAAACCTCTGACTGCCAGAAGCTGGGACTGGATGACAGGGATGGATCACTTGATAAATTGTCCTGGTCTATCCATTCCACTGAAGCATCTGGCACCAACCACTGCCAGAAGACATGATATTGGGCTAGATGGATCATTGGTCTGACCCACTATGGCCATTCTGATGTTTAGTACATAGAGCTCTGGACTGGGACTCAGATGACTTGGGTTCAAATTCCCAGCTCTGGCTGGCTGTATGATCTTGAGCAAGTCATGTCCCCTTGCTGTGCCTCAGTTTCCCCATCTGTACAATGAGAATGATACTGGCTTCCCCTTTGTCAAGCAATTTGAGATCTGTGGGCAATAAGGCCTGTGTAGGAGCTAGGCATTATTGTATTAATAATCTATACCAAGTACTGTTACAAATCTATTACAAATACAGTTTCACACACCATCACCTCTCCAGTAAAAGCGCAAGGAAGCAGATGGATATTACACCTGTGCATTTGATTAAGAAACTCAGGATCAGGATAGAGGGAAGTAAGTTGTAGTGTCCAGTTCCCATGAGGAACTGGAGACTTGGTCTGAAATCAGTAAGATAAAATTCAATAAAGACAAGTGCAAAGCACTGGTGAGGCCTCAGGGGCAGTACTGTGTTCAATTTGGGACACAACACTTTAAGAAAGATGTGGACAAACTGGAGAGAGTCCAGAGAAGAGCAGCAAAAATGATAAAAGGTTTAGAAAACTTCACCTGTGAGGAAAGGTTAAAAACTGGGCATGTTTAATCCAGAGAAAAGAAGTAGAGGAGAGACCAGATAACAGTCTTCAAATATTTTAAGGGCTGTTATAAAAAGGACAGTGATCAGTTGATCTCCATCTGAAGAAGAGGTTTTTTTACCCACGAAAGCTTATGACCAGATAAATCTGTTAGTCTTTAAAGTGCCACCAGACTCCTTGTTGTTTTTGTGGCTACAGACTAACACAACTACCCCTCTGATAGTTGTTCTCCATGTGCACCAAAGGTAGGACAAGTAGTAATGGGCTTAATCTGCAGCAAGGGAGATTTAGGTTTGATATTAGGATTTTTTTCTAACTCTAAGGCTAGTTAAGCACTGGAGAAGGTTACCTAGGGAGGTTGTGGAACCCCTGTCATTGGAGGTGTATAAGAACAGGTTGACAAACACCTGTCAGGGATGGTCTAGGTTTACATAGCCCTGCCTCAGTGCAAGGGGTGGACTTAATGTTTTCTCCAAGATCCCTTTCAGCCCTACATTTCTGTCATTCTATGGTGAGAACACTTTGCCAACAGAGCCCAGATATGCAGAATTTAGGAGTGTCAAGCAGAGCAAATCAGTTCCTGCAGGAAATGGCAAGGGAAGGCATCTCGCAGGTAGGTCGGGCCCACACCATATGGGGAAGTACAGCCTGACCTTGCAAGGCTGAGTGTCCTCAATTCCCATTAAAGCTACTGAGAGGAGAAGGTGCTCACCATCTCATTGGAAGAGCCCCAAAAGATCAATGGCAATGGCTAGATTTGCACCCAAAAGCCAAGGCACCCTGCAGGGCAGCAGGGCAGTGATTTCCCTGTGGCTAGCATCCCTCTCCACTCACCTTGCTGCATTCTGCACCAACTGAGGCCTCCCAATTTCCACTAGTGATAACCCCATGTCAGGGATATTGCTGTAACCCAGCCTGGAAGTCACAAAGGTTTGGCGTAGTGGGACAAAGTCCATAGGAGAAGTAAAGGGAAGCAAATACCCAAGCAAGCACAGACCCCAAAGGCCCTGGGGCTTTAGGAGGCCATGAGGGACCCATGAGTATCCCTTATCTGTGGACTATGGGACAATGACCTTGTTAATAGGAGCAGGCCCCATTCCCAGATACACTCCAGCTGCTTCCCTTAGCCATGCAACATCGTCTCTGGAATGTCACCCTAGCCCCAGTCTGGGGCAGGAGGATTATTGATTGCGTCCAAAGGGCCAGAACTCTGAGAACCAGCCTCCTACATCGGTTATGCAGAGATACACAAGTATTTGTGTGTGTGTGTGTGGGGGGGGGGGAACAGAGCTAGTGGGGTGGTTCTGAGGGGGCTGTAGCCATTTGAACTTGGGACAGAATGTGATGGGAGTCTCTTTGCTCTAGACATGCCAAACCAGACTGGACAAAACAGCTTGTGGTGTAGGGAACAATCCTTCAGGGGTCAAAATGAACTGGATGGCCCAATAGCTCTTATCCACCTCTCATTCTGATGTGCTTCTAGAATGGAGCAGTAGCACATCGCCCTGTATTGCATGTTTGGGGTGGGTGCTTAAAGAGACACAATGGGGGGAATATCTTTTTATTAGACCAACTTCCGTTGATGAGAGAGACAAACTTTTGAGCATACACAGAGTGCTTCTTCAGGTGAAGGGGGAAGGGGTGATAGTTAAAAGAGTTGTGGATTGGAAGGTTCAGGAAGACAGACCCAAAGAGGCAGGCTGCTGTACAAAGGACTACAATTTAAGACTGAACCACTTGTCTGCCTGGGAGGAGCAGCAGCAACCAACTTGCTGGCAATAGTCCAGAAACTGAGTCTTCAGTGGGAGCCCCAGACCCCAAGTGCTCTGAATGTGGGGAGCAGAGAAGAGGAATATGCCACTGGGCTCTGCACGGGTGGAAGAACTACTGATCGTAATGGTCCAGATGGGCCAATAGCTCTTATCTACTCCGTCCTGATGTGCTTCTCTAATGGAGCAGTAGCACATCGTCCTGCATTGCATACTGGGGGTGACATACCCTTCTTGTTTGCAGTGTATACAATGGAGTATATACTGTGTCTATAACTGATTATAATGCAGAGGAAGGATGGAGCTGTCACTCTGGGTGATCACTGGGATGACTGTTTCTCAGGTCGGCAGGCTGGCAGCTGGCACTCACACGGTGCTCCATGTTTGGAGAGACTCCTTTCCTGAACAGAGCAGCAGCTGTGACAGAGGAAGCCAAGGAACCAACATACCCTCCTAGCCCAGGTCAGAGCCACGTGTAGAACATGTGAGGATTTTGACTTTCCCCAAACCCTTCACTTAGACAGTGTGGATAGAAGTCCCAACAGAGCCTAGCCTTGGTCTAACTCTGCTTGCATTGAAGCCAATGGTAAAATGCCCATTGACTTCAATGGGAGCAGAGTCAGGCCAATGTGAGAGCTTCTGAACATCCCACACTGGGAGTATGGTTTAGCTGATGAAACAGCTTCGTTAGGTTATTGTATTCAATTGGCTTGATGTTTTGATGGCTGAGGGGCACTAGTGACATCTGGTAATTCCCTTGTTCTCAAGTTGCTGTGTGACACACGCTGTTATATCATGGTACCACCACCAGTTGCTTGTATCACTCTGTGAGTGTGGTAGGTTGTTGAGAAACCCATGATGTGTGAGATCTGGGCCATATTTGTATGGAGGAGACATGAATGAACTTCTCCTACTTCTTGAGGCCTTAACTTAACCCCATTTCCCAAGAGACCTAGCTAGAAGTGACCGGCCCACAAGCCATTTCTCCAGAAGAAATATCGGTACATTTTTCAGTGACTTAGCTGTAATTTGGCTTGTGTCCCCTGTGGGTGCCAAGAAGAAATGTAATTGTTTTCCCTTCCCTCGCCTCTTCATTCACAGCATTTCATACTGCTCAAACGCATCATGAATATTGAGGTAGGTGTTCAGATACTGCAGAGATGAAGGCCATATAAGTACCTTGGGAGATATAGATGTTTCACCTTCCTTTAAGCATCGGGTGTTGACCAGTGCAGGAAGCAGGATACCGGACTCCAATGTGCCTGATCCAGAATGGAAAATCTTGTGTGCCTCTAAAGTAGGTGCTGAGTAACATGGAAAGTCAGAACAAACACAAGAATGGCTATAGAACTAACAGGAATCTCCATCCCTGCATGCCCAATACTCCTGTGCAATACCATAGACATGCCCCACACCTCCTAGTATTGCATTAGCACCATGGGGAAGTCCATGCACAGAGCGTCAATGTGGATTCCAGAGCCCCATGGACTAATAGAGGAGAAAAGATTAAACACACTTCTCCTGCCATTCAGATCCATGAAGTTAATGGGATGTTTCTGTTGGCGAGTTAGGTTAGACTGAGTGGCTGACAAACATTCCCTCTCTCTTTTACACATTGATAGGATCTCAGTGCTGTAGGGACAGGGACTCAGATTTACTCCTGTAATGGCATCTCAACCTTTGCTCTGGTCCTTAGACCCCGGGGCGGCGAGGTTCGAGATGGACAAACAGACTTAATGGCAGTGCCCATGTACCCTCTGCACCTCAGGATGTGAGGGGATGTGACGGGATGTGCATACACTACCACAGTTACTTATAAACTGATGGAGAGATTAATCCTCATATGGATTAATGAGGGTGTCAAACCTCAGCTGCCTTGCATTCAGGCTGATTCAGGAGGGCACCATCCATGCAAGATCAAATACTCTGTCTGACTCGAGACACAGAAAATACATTTGAGTCAGGAAAGAAAGTTGGTGCTGTCTTTATTGATCTGACAGCAGCCTACAACACTATCCGGCACATTGGGCTGACTGCCAAGCTGCTGCACGTTCTTTAGACTCATAGACTTTAAGGTCAGAAGGGATCATTGTGATCATCTACTTTGACCTCCTGCACCTTGCAGGCCACAGCACCTCACTCATCCACTCCTGAAGTAGACCCCTAACCTCTGGCTGAGCTACTGAAGCCCTCAAATCATGACACGCTCATCCCACAAATGATTAGTAACAAAACTTCATCCTGAAAGTCGAGGAGAAAAATCAGTCGCTTTAAATGCCTCCACAATGGCCTTCCACAAGGGTCAGTTTTGGTTCCCCTTTTGTTCAATATATACAACCTTCCTGAAAAGCAAGCCAAGAAATATGTGTCTGCTGATGACATCTGTATTGCTGACACTGGAAATGATTTCCATAAGATTGAAGGGAATCTCAGCCAAGACATGGATATTTTGACCACATTTTTCCAGCAACGAAGACCAATTCTTAGTGAAACCAAGAAAGTGGCAACTACTTTCCATCTAAACAACCATCTTGCCAATCAGTGCACCTTGATCCATGTACCAGGACGGTTATTGCCATTCCAACCACTTGACACATACTTCAGAATTAAACTCGATCGTAGCCTGATATATCAGCTGTCACAGTTCAGGGAAACTGCACCTGTATGCCCCCCTGTGGTCCCTCAAAGCCACTCACTGTAGGCTCCTGGCTTCTCAGATGTCACCTCTCTTGAACAGAGACCCATGTCTCTCTCTTTCCTGACTGACTGAGGTTTTTCCAGGCTGCACAGTGCCTGTACTGCAATATCCCCCACAAGCCAGACTGCCTAAATAGCTCAGCATCTGTGCTTTGCTTTCTCTTCAGAGGCTATAAAGAGAGTAATTTGCTCACAGTTGTAAATTACCACACAGCTCGTTGTAAGCAAGCACATTTATTATTAAGGTGAAGATCTTACAGAAAAAAAACATAATAAAAACAATAAAAGAACTTACATACCTTCTAATAAGCTTATCAGAGATCACTCGCCAACTCCAGGGAGGGCTCTGGTAGGAGTCAGTCCTCCAAGCCCACCAAGGGCTTTTTATGTGGTTACATATTCATAACAACTGTAGCTTGGAACAAGCACACAGACTGCACAGATCATCCTGTATCTTTAAACAACTTGGGCTTTTGATCTCCACCCTTTGGGAACAGGTGATCAGCAGGCAATTGATCTCTCAGGGAGTAGCTTCAGAAAGTTGGGTTTTTGAATAACTAGGATAGGGGGAGTGGGGAAAAAACTGCATTAACATCCCCCTAGATATTTCCCAGGAAATCCACTTCATATGGATTGCCCCAAAAGATCATTTTTGTCTTCCACATTCTTCAAATATAGTCTTTTGTCATCCAGGCTCACAGTAATACAGAAACTTTAAGTTTAATACAAGAGACTCCAAAGATACTTAAACTTAATTCAATGAGATTTTCCAGTGATATTGTGGGAAATTGCCACATCAGTCACATTGGCCTCATCTGGGACACACAAAAATGAAGATTTCTTCACATACCACCTTCATACAAAGCGTATTGGGAACCTCATGGGGAGCAGAGCCTTCAGTCCTCCATACCTCTGTACTGGCCCTGGCCTTTGCTGCATGTGAATACTGCTCTGCAGTTTGGGGACACAGCTGCCTCACTCAGCTTGTTGGCACAGAGTTGAATTCGGCCACTCATCTTATTAGTAGATGCGGGTGGCATTCTCCACCAACCTCCAGTTTGTATGTGCTAGCGCACAGCTCTACCAGGCCTTGGACAAGATGCCATTACTGTGAAGTCTGCTTGCAGAGCAGTGACAGAGGAAACCGTTGGCGGTTGGCTCACATTCATGAGAGGAATCCCACTCCTGCCAACTGGCATGTGACATGTGACTGGTCTCTTGACACCCCTTTGCTATGGCAGCTCACGCACTACTGACAAGAGCACAACTGGGCCTTCATGCCCAGATGATGAGCACCACTAGGGAGATGCAAGCTACATTCTTGTAGAGTGGAAGCACGGTGGGAAAGTTTGGCTTGAGCTGCAACTTCAAAGCGTTGTCTACACAGTTATTGTTACAGCATGAGTGCAGGGCCCACTTAGCGCAAGTCTGTCAACCTAGATTGAGAGGCTCACTGCCGGGATGCGTAAACATGCACTAAGTAAATTCATGAATCCATTGCTGCCTCCTTGTCCACTTGATGGTAGATTCTGGACCAGGCTCAACAGGCTACTTTCTGGCTTTTCCAGAGTTGTGCAACTACGCACTGGGTTGGCCTGGTTTCTTCTCCATACTGTGATTGTGGGGCAGCATCACAAACAATAACTCGTGGTGGAAGAGTACCCAACTTGACCTCTGGAGGGCATTTTACACCACCTAACCTCTCGTGATACAGATGCTGTCCTCTGGTTACGGTCATTGAGCTTTAATGTCTGCAAATGAGAAGAAGAGAAAGTCATAATTAAAAATCTTGAATAGTACCAGACACAGGACAGACCCCTGCAGGATCCCATTATATATGTCCTCCCAGTTGGACAGCGAACCATTGATAATTACTTGTTGGGTACATTTTTTTTCAATCAGTGGGTACCCACCTTATAGTAGTTTCATTGAGACCACATATCCCTAGTTTGCTTATGAGAATTCATGTGGGACTATGTCAAAAGCCTTACTCAAATCAAGATCTATCACATCTACTACTTCTTTAGTAGTACCATTGGGCTAACACTCACAAAATTGGCACCACCTGCTCCTCCCCCTCAGACTGGATTTGGAATGGAGCCTGAGCCGGTAGGTGCCCTCAGCGGCCACCTGCTAGTTCGGCCGCAACACACGACCTAGGTGGCCAAATACCTGTCTTTCCCTGATTGTGAATCATGCTGGGGCTTAGGCAGTAGCAGGCACCCGGACACATAGAGTGGGGCAGCAGTGCTCATACCCCAGGACCTAAAACATAGGAACTTTTTATAGCGAAAAGCTAGGCATCAAGTGAGCTTAGGCACCTACAGGTTTAGGCGGCAGTGAGGCAGGAGTTACATGGGTCACAGTGGTGCTGTGCACAGGGACACTGCTTTGTGGATCTGCCCTAAGAAACTAAGCAATTTGCCCAAAGTTACAAAATAAATATGTGGAAAAGTAGGGAATTGGACTCCAGCCCCTTGCGTGACATTCAGCCTGTGGAAGATGGCAATGGATTCCAGGAAGTTCTTAGGCTTGTCACCAAAGATATGGATAGTTCTGCCAACGGGGGAATTGCAGTCAATGGGATCATTTGAAATTCCCTCCTTGGAAACTACAGACAGCTTATGTGAGTGTTCACCACTTCCTTCTGCCGGCTGCAGTCAGCTCAAGCATGTGTCTTCCTTTTTGCTTCCATCTGATGCAAACTGGCAAAGGCTAAAAGTTTTCCTACCATTGTGAGAGGCACGTCTTTAGCTCAGGCAAGAGAGGCCATGTTTCCTAGCAGAGGATCCTGAGAAGGGCTGGGCAGAGAATGTTTTTTTCTGTCCAGCAAACGTTTTTGAGATTTTGAAAAATGTTCTCATCCTGAATAGGGATAAAAAGTCAAAATCTTGAAAATGTTGGCAAACTGTGTACCTGGGGGTGGGGGGGATTTCTTTCAGTCAATCGAAAAGTGTTATTTTTAAGTTATTTTCCTATAGATAGCTTTAATTTCTAAACACAAAGTCAGGTCAAACCAAATGTTTTCATTTAGAAAATGTCAAAATGTTTTGTTTTGACAATGTCAATTGTTTTTTTTTTCAAAATCTTTTCAAGTTGAGAAATTCAGCAAGATCTGACCTTTTTCAATCAATAGGCATTTTATCACAAAAAAAAGTTTTCTGCCCATGCCTCTTGTAAGTAGTGTTGCTAATGTAATATGGACAGACCCTGGCCGTCCGTAGGCGAGATCAAACCTGGGACCTCTGGAGCTAAATGCGTGAGCCTCTACTGCATGAGCTAAAAGCTACACGGTTCTTAGCTAAGACCGTAGCAGACACGTTTCAGAGTAGCAGCCGTGTTAGTCTGTATCCACAAAAAGAAAAGGAGGACTTGTGGCACCTTAGAAACTAACAAATTTATTTGAGCATAAGCTTTCGTGAGCTACAGCTCACTTCATCGGATGCATTCAGTGGAAAATACAGTGTGGAGATTTATATACACAGAATCTGTAAGCGCCACTAGTTGGGACTGAGCACCACACCCAGGAAGTATGAAGGTTACACTAGTAACTGTATTGCTGATCTGATGCATGATAATGAACACAGTGAGGAGATAGGAACAGCTCCACCTAAGTGGAAATCTTTTCCCGGGATCAGAAATACTGAGAGAACTTTCAGCATGTCTCGGAGACTGAGAGCTCCAAGCAGCAGGACGTGTCCAGAGACCAGGATGAAGGCTTCTCCTTGCACTTTCATTCCTGCTACCCCCAATCTTGAAATGTCCATCTCTCCTCATACCCACAGCAACCACCACCTCGTCTTTCTAATTTCTCTTTAAAACAGAAATCTGCCAAGACTGTATATGCTAACTTCCTGCAGGTGGAACTCAAGATGTGCTTACAACTCTGCAGTACTTTGAGACTGAAATTTCATTAAGTCATCGCGATCAGAGTATGACTCCAGGCACGCTAGTGTAAGCCTGGGGTAACTTCGCTGAATTCTACAGGCCAGATCCTCAGCTGATGTAAACTAGAGTCAATAGAGATGTGTTTATTTACATGGTCAGAGGATCTGGCTTCATCTTTATGCCAAGGTAACAGAGAGTGTGTATGTGTGTGTACACTTCCCATGGAAATCTCTGACCCACATCCTGCAGTGACAGAGATGGGGTTACACATTAGGTGTAAGCTGGTACAGTAGAGTAACTTGCATTGGTGTGGCATTCAGGCAGCCTGCTGCTTCCCAGCTGTCCCACAGCTTGTGTCATCCTTTACCCTGGGCAAAGTGCACACAATGTGGGTACAAAAGTATCAAATCAGATGAGGTGTGTTTTACCCCAGCTTTTCACTAGTGTAAATGACTTACGTGAGGTGCAGGGCAACAGAGGATCAGGCTCCTTAATGTGTGTGCAAAACACATGGCATGTCACAGGCACACAAGGAAGGACGCAAGTGACAATCAGCTACCATGAAAGAGTAAACTAGACAAGCTCCCTCGTCCCTGCTACTTGCTAAGGAGCTGAGGAGCAGCAGGAAAGGTAAGTTACACCACTGGGCCAGCTCCTCAGTGGGCGTAAATCAGCACAGACCCATTGATTTGGTGGCAGTACACTGATTGATGCCAGCTGAGGCTCAGGACAAATGTGCCAGTGTCTCATGTCAGGGATGCTGATGTAAATATGGAGTAACTCGAGCCACTTCTATGGCGATCCTCAGAATTTACTTTGGTGTCACTGAGATCAGTATCTGGCTCCAATGAGTCACCCAGAATGGGGTGTAGGTCTGCAAAATCAGGGTGTACGCTGTCTGGGGAAGAAGCCTGTCTTCTTCTGGGCCTGCTCCTGCTCTGACACAGAGTGCGCTCCAATGCTATTGACTTAGTCTGGATTTACACCAGAGGAGAATCAGGGCTAAGCACTCTGCTGGGGCTCAACACATAAATCGTAAATTCATGAATGATTTTGAGGTGCTGAGATCCTACGGTGACCAGGGCCATAGGACAGATGGACTGACAGTGCTAAGAGCCTATTGGCGCTGATCCTGCGTGCACTGGGATCCCCGGCCCAAAGGGGCTTAGCCCTGGATATGTGTCTGCATGGAACCTCTGGCCCCTACAAGCTCCCCTGTCACTGCTTTCAATGAAACCCCTCATGCAAATGAGCCCAAATCCCCAATGAGCTCCCATCTTCCCCATCTCATCCAATCAGCTCCCCCGAAATGCAAACCCTGTGACACAGACACCAAGCACGCCACCTTTGAAGGGAGTTGCCATAGTTACTGGTGCCTTGCAGCAGCAGGCTGAGCTCATTAAAATGATTCGACTGGCTACCCTATAATCAATCCGCAGGAGGAGGGAGAAGGCCAGTGGGGAGAAGGGCTGCCAGCGAGGGGCTCAGCCCTGTGTGACCGCAGGAGAACGGGGCCCAGGCCCCAGCCAGGCTCAGTGCAGATGTCCCCTGAGTGACAAGCAGTACTTAGCACTGATCCAGCGCACCCCACCCAGCTGGAGAACCCAAGGACCTGGCCTGCCCCGAAGGATGGGCAACCTGTGAAGGGCCCTGCCCAGACACCCCAGGGACTGAGCCAGTTCTGGGAATGGCCCGAGAGATTCCTGAAAATATTCGCCTGAGAGAACCATCCCGCTCCGGAGGAGTCCCCTCGTCCCACAGCGGCTGTGATGCATTCTAGGGGCCAGGGGCCTCTCACACGGGCTCCCCACACCCACGGGTGCCTCTTGAGCCGCTGTCTTCTGAGACGATGGGTTTCTGCGCCCACGGGAGAGACCCCTCGTTGCCATAGGGAATACGGTCCCTGGTGCTGCGTGCTGCAGGCCTGGCTCCTCCACAGAAGCCCTCCTGACTGTGGCTGTTGGAAATTAATCTACCCAACACTCTTTTCCCAGCCAAAACAGGACTTTTCAACCAAATCCATTTTTTTTTACCAAAATTTCCTGAAAATCCAGAAACCAAAACCACTTTTTTTTTTTTTGGTTAAAATAAAAATCAGTGTTTGGTATGAATGTTCCAGATTTGGTGGTTCAATCACTACACATTTTTTGCCCCAAAATGCAAAATTTACCAAAAAAATAGGTTTTGAAAAGTGAACATTTTGGTTTAGTTTTTTCATTGAAAATGTCATGGAAAAGCATGAAACAACCCAAAGATTTTTCAAAATTTCCAATGCAAAATAAATGACGTTTTTCAACCAGTTTTTCCCCAGAGAGAATTCCCATCTGACCAGGATGTTTAATACCACTCTAGAACAGGCAAAGTTCATAGCTGGCTCTTTCTGGGCTCTCCTGTTTATATGCTTAGAAAGCTATAAAGAAAATCCAGAGGGGATGAAGGCTCCAGGCTGCTTGGTGATGGAAGACATTGCAAAGTCTGCAGGAGCAGAGCTCTTAGGTTGCTGTTGGAGTTGGAGCTGAGTAATTCCCAGCAAGCAGCTAATTCACTGAATTCAGCCTCTCTTTCTGCTTGTAGAGCATTTCCAAGGAGATTGCAATTCCCTCAAAAGTTTGTTACATGCAGAGATATTTGCTGAATATTTTTATTCTGTGGATTGATTGTGTCCATCCTATAATGGAGCAGTGTTTCTACATTGTGATTAGTCACGGGTTTGGGGTTTTTTTGCCTTCCTCTGAAGCATGGGATTTGGGTCATTTGCAGGTTTAAAGTAGAGTAAAAGGCAGACTGTCTGTAACCTGAAGTCTTTACATCATGATCTGACTGCATGCCAGCCACAGGCAGAGGTTAAAGGTCTATTCTGGCATGCAGAGAAAGCTCTGGTTACCTATGCTGGGGTTAGCCATGCCCTGTTCCACAGCATAGCCTGACTATTTCAGGAGTGGGTGGGCGAGGTTCTATGGCCTTCGCTGGGCAGGAAGTCAGACTGGATGATCATGATGGTCCCGTCTGGCCTTAAAGTCTATGAGATAAGTCATATGGTGCTCTTTTCATTCCCTCATTGGATGAGCGAAGAAGCGCTCCCAAAACAAATTCAGGAATGTCATTTGTAACTTGATCTCCATGAATGTTTGTGCCTGGAACCAGGCTGGCTCAAGCGAGTACAGAAACCCAACACAAACAGCCCTGTGGAGCTCACTTCACACTCACAGTCAATGTCTGTAGAGAAGAAGAAGATTTGCAGCATTTGCCCAGCTCTCTTCTGTGCTGGCCCAATGACGACATTATGAGCTGGACAGGCTGCAGCGCCTCTCTGAGTCTGCAGTGCTGATGCCATGCTAGTGGGGATGGGTGCCAGACTTTGGTACAGCTTTAGACAGGGGAAGACAGACCTTTTGCTAACTCCTCAATGCAGCGTGAGGCAGAAGCAAGCCACTCTGCAACTTATATCAGCATAGCCAACCCATTGGGCATTGAACCAGGGACCTCCAGAGCTAAAAGCAGAAGCTGGCTATGGTTTGAGCTAAGGAGACAAACCTACCTAAGGGGAGGGGAGATGTAAGAGATTCACATCCTCGGTGTATTAGGCAGTGAGGGGGACTTGTAACATCCACTCTCCAGTCCAGTGTATCACAAGTTCTCTTTATGGCATCTGTAAAACATCTTACGGAGAAATGGCCTGAGTCACAAGGCTTGAATCAAGACCAGTGCTTAACCCTAACGGTGAGGTGTTCATAGCAGGGAGGGAGACTGGTTTGGACCCATCTTGAGTTTGATCTGCATGCCTGGGAGGTTGTTGGTGGCTTCAGATCACCTTTGGAAAATGCTACAGCAGCTGCTGCTGCGAAATTAAAGCACTAGACCTGAACTAAAAGCTGCAAGCCCCACCGTGTTCTACAGCAGGCAGATCCATGTGGGGAGAACTCCTCGGGCAATTCTGCACCAAAAAAATAAAAATTCTGTGCACAGTATTTTAAAATTCTGTATACTTTATTTGTCAAAATAACACAATATAATCACATCAGTTTCAGTTATTTTGGTAATTTATTTAAACTACAATACAATGGCTGGAGAATGGGAGTGGGGAGCATTGGAGAAAATTCCCAACCCCCTCCCTTGTCTAACAATAATGTAGCTCGGTTTGACCCTTTATTTCTAATGATTAATTAACAAATATATGCAACTATATGCTCAGTCTTACATCATAGGCAACTGAAGAGCATGTGAGGGCTGGAGAATCAAACTCACAATTTGTATTGGCTACTGACCATCTCCAGAAAAGTCAGTAGTAGACAGTTTGTGGACCACATTTTGACAGGAAAATTTTTCTCTCTCAAGATTTAGACCAGTTCTCACACTCCAAGGCCCTGCTTCTCCATGACTGGCATGCGGCAATAGGAGCCAGAGGGACAGAGTCTCACTTGCTCGCACACTCACCCAGCTCCACCCCCTGGTGGTGATTGATGCTTCCCATGCACGAACACCCAGCTCCCTCCCCCACCATCGTGCAGAATTATGTCTACACCGGCAGCTCAGAAAGGGTGAGTGACCATTCTTGCAGCTCCCTTTTGCTTTCTCTTGCTCCCCCTCAGAAGTCATTTTTCTGTGGGAAAGCAAAGAAATCTGTGGACGACATGAATTGTGCACTTGCACAGTAGTGCAGAATTCCCCCAGGAGTAGGGGAGGCTGCAGTCACCTTGAGGACCTGGGTCTGATGCAAAACCGAGCTGCTGTCTATCCTCACACAAGTGGTGCCGTGTGATGCCAGGTTCAGATTTCAGTGCAATCCAGAGTCGCTCCACAGTATTTAAATCAGTGTAAATGAGCAGGACCTGGCCTATGGTGAATAGGGGTTGGGGGTGCTCAGTCACTGGGTAAACTTCTTGTGGGACCATGCTGAGCAAGCAAACCCTCTAGACAAGGTCCTCAGCTGCTGAGGATCAGCCCAGCCCCATTTAAGTCAACAGAGCCACCCCAAGTTACAGCAGCTGGGGATCTGGCCTGCCCTCCTTTACTGGCAGGTACCCCCCTGACATCTGGGCTACTGTAGGCAAGATCCACCTCCTGAGCCCTGTGTTCTGCCACCAGATCAGCAGCAGTGCTGTCAAGCTATTTTATATAGGTTCCTCTATCCACCACCATCACCACCGTATTCCCTCCCCCCGTTATCCCATAGCAGGTGCAGCCCTGCACCTCTTGCTGGGCAGACAGCTACCAGGGTAGGCAAATCATCTTTTACTCAGTACAAATAATTTATTACATTAAAATAACTATTTTTTTTTCAAACGAGTACTTCGGGAGTCACTCTGGCTCTCCTGCGGAGGCATTTTTCAAAGTGCCATAATAAGCACTTAGAAATGGGTGGTTATTTTTATTCTCCAAGCCTGTCAAGAAGCTGATGGATCGAATTGGCTGATGACAAGGCAGCTGAATGCTCATACATGGAGGCCCCAGTGTGAACACAGAGCCCCTTACAAAAGAGCAGCCGGGGCAGAGCAGAGCTCCCTGCTCCTCTGTTCTCCCTTCGCTTCAAGAGGAGCATGATGGGCCAGGTGGGCCACGGATAAGCTCTGCACATCGCCCAGTTCCCCGCTGCTAGTAAAGTGACAATACATCCCCAACTGTTCTCCCCCGCTCATCCCTTTCCAGCTGGACACACAGTTCCCAGTCATCCCTGCTCCTCCTCAGCCAAGAGGACATGCTAGCCAGGGTGAGAGCTTTGCTCCACGCTGGCAGAAAAATGGGTAAGGAGCTCCCAGGCATGTCCCCAGGGACAGGTATACTGGACTCTTCAACACCCTCGTTCCACGGCAGGGTGACCAGATGTCCTGATTTTATAGGAACAATCCTGATTTTGAGGGCTTTTTCTTATCTAGGCACCAATTACCCCCCACCCCATCCCGATTTTTTACACTTGCTATCTGGTCACCCTATTCCACGGGGACCTGCCCCTCCCAGCTGCAGTTCCTCTCTCCAGCTGCCTCCTGCCCAGGGGGTACAGCCCTCCTAGCCACTGCCCCACTAATTTCAGCTGCCACGCACCCGCCATCTAACAGGTACAGGGCGGGAGAGAACAACTCAGTTACAAGGGCCTTCTGCTGTTACAGGATGTATAAGTAGGGGCATTGTCAGCAGATCGAGGGACGTGATCGTTCCCCTCTATTGGACATTGGGGAGACCTCATCTGGAGTACTGTGTCCAGTTTTGGGCCCCACACTACAAGAAGGATGTGGAAAAATTGGAAAACGTCCAGCGGAGGGCAACAAAAATGATTAGGGGACTGGAACACATGACTTATGAGGAGAGGCTGAGGGAACTGGGATTGTTTAGTCTGCGGAAGAGAAGAATGAGGGGGGATTTGATAGCTGCTTTCAACTACCTGAAAGGGGGTTCCAAAGAGGATGGAGCTCACCTGTTCTCAGTGGTAGCAGAAGAAGGAGTAATGGTCTCAAGTTGCAGTGGGGGAGGTTTAGGTTGGATATGAGGAAAAGCTTTTTCACTAGGAGGGTGGTGAAGCACTGGAATGGGTTACCTAGGGAGGTGGTGTAATCTCCTTCCTTAGAGGTTTTTAAGGTCAGGCTTGACAAAGCCCTGGCTGGGATGATTTAGTTGGGGATTGGTCCTGCTTTGAGCAGGGGGTTGGACTAGATACCTCCTGAGGTCCCTTCCAACCCTGATATTCTATGATTCTATGACTAGCCATAGGTTTGAAAACCCTGACTGCTTATTCCTGGAGCTTTGTTACACACCTTCAGCGGGTGCCAGCTCACAGGCAGGCTGCTGGGTTGTTTCCTGCATTTACAGATGCGTCTCTCGGCTTGCAGCAGCCTCCCTGCTGCTACGATTCCTGCCGCCCTCACTGAAGTCACTGAACAAAACCTCGTCTGTCTTCCTTGCCCCAGAGCAAGTGAGGGCTGCTGTAAAGGTGGCAGGTTCAGGCAGTCCAGGTACTACTGTCCTCAGTGTCCCAGAGGGGAGAAGGAGAGAAAGACCAGCCTGCCATGCTCAGAGAACCCAGGGAGGACCCATCTGGATACACCTGTGCCAGAGGCAGCAGGGCGTGTTTAGGAGCGCTCTCGTGGCGGGGTTTGCCCTACTGCTTGCTGAGCACCATGGATCTGCTGGGGAATGTGAGCAAATAGCACTTCCAACCTGTCCAGTGCTTCCTCTTGGGGATCTCAAAGCAGCCCACAGATGACACCTCACAATAGCCCTGTGTTAGCCAGGTGTCATTATCTCCATTTGGCAGATCAGAACATCAAACCGCGAGCCTGTGGCAGACTCGAGCCAGGACTTGACAGCCCAGAATCTTTGTCCAGTACCATAACGACACCACCACCTTCTTTCTTGGGCTGAGCTGCCAGCAGAAAACTAAACCCAGCTTGAGTAACAGACCCACAGCTCCCTGCCCTGCCGCTGTGCTGCTCAGACCCCCCCACAACAGCAGCAGAAATCGCCTCCTAACACCTCCAGCCTTTGCCACCCGAGCTAGCAGAGAATCACCCGTTAATGTGGATAAGCTGAGGACCCATGACCCTAGCAGGATGCAGTGATGAATACACACTGGTTCATTAACGTTTCCCAGGAGTGGGATTTTTGCTATTGGCTTTTATAAGGCACGTGTGTGAATGTACAGTGCCACAGTTTCAAAGATTCAAAAGCTGAAGCCTTGAAAGACATTTCCTCCTACAGGGCACAGGAAACAGAGATTGAAACTGCCCCTGCAGGAGTCGGCCTTATCCAGGCCGTGCATGCGAGTGAAGATCACAGCCAGCATGAAGGGAGTGCAGAGAGACCAGGGCTACGCACTGTGTGCAGTCATTGACACCAGTGCAAAGTGAGTGCACATTACTGTTCTGGTGCTGACAGCTGTGCAAGATGCCAGGCAATGGAGAAGCAGAGCCCCGGATTCTTGGCTGAGTCAACCAAAATTCCTTGTGGGTACTACTAAGGCACATGCTCCCCATCCTCAGCTCTGCAAAACTTGGGACCAGATCCTGAACTGGTGCCAATCCAAGTAGCACCATTGGAGTCAAAGCTGAGAACGTGGCCATTGGCGAGAGCTCCCCCTGCCTTCACTCCACCCAGCCCTGAACCCTTCCAGGCAGCTGGCTCTCATAGAGGGGCTGGCAGGAGCATTGCCCTGCTGTGCTGTGAGTGGCATGCAGAGAAGGCTCTGGATACCTGTTCTGGGGTTAGCCGTACCCTGTTCCCCAGCACAGCCTGGAATGAATTCCCTGCAAGCCCAGGAGCACTCAGTACATTTCAGCTGCTTTCCAAAATCTTTTCAAATGGGAAACATCCAGCTGAACACTTTGTCTAAAAAACCTTCCAGCGATGCTAAGGAGGGAAATCAGCGCTGGGTGAACAAGAGGGGCTGGGGCAGGGAAACAGAGACTTTGAGCTGCATAAATAACTGGATGCATTTGAAAAGGTCTTGCTCTCATGCTGCTCAGCCCCGGCATCAGCCCAAGCCCAAAGCCGAGCTCCCATGGAGTATTTTCCCCAGCCAGTAATTCCCACCTGCTCCAAAAAGACCAAGACACTGCAAATAGCAGATCCTGGTGCCACCTGACCCAGGCTGACCTATGGATTGCAGCTCTGGGTTGTGTACAGACAACATCTCACACCTGCCTTGTCTTCTCTGGAGGATTCATAAGAGCCCCTTAGGTGCAGCTTTGCTCAGAGAAAGGTTCAGGGCAGAGATACTTTTCTGCACAGCAGAACCAGACCTGCTCTCACTCCCACTGATGCATTTCCACGGGGACACATTCCTCCCTGCCTTGGTGCTTACAGGGTTTCTGAGCTAGAAGGGAAGCAGGCTCTGAGGGCTTGGGGGACACACACCCCACCACAGCTATTCAGATTGGTTCTGCTTCAGTTGTGACTTTTTTGCCCAATTAATTAACTTATGTGCATATCCCTATATATTTTATCTGCTGGTCAGCAACCCTGACCCAGATAGCAGCAGTGGGAGGGTGGGGAGAGGCACAAAACTTAGCAGCAGTGTGTGTGTGTGGGGGCGGGGGACTGTGCTGGAGGGCACTAGGGTGTCTGGGGGCTGCAGGGCAGAAAGCTGGAGTGTAACTGGGGGAAGCTAAGCGAGCCCCTTCCCCTGCTGCTTCTAGTTGCCACCTGCACAACCTGGCTGCTCCTCTCTCCCCCCTTCCTCCCCTTTCCCCCGTGAGAGGGAGGTAGAGGAATTCCTGCTGAGTGCACATCACAGGAGCTGGTCCTGCAGACCCGTAGGCTGTGCGAGATCTCCCTTTGCTGCAGGAACACATTCCTGGGGCTGCCCTCTGTGTGACTCTCACACAAGATGCCAGACTCAGGGCCAGCCGCCCTGCTGGTGGCTGCATCCTGTCCAGCCCGACCAACTCTCCCCACCTCTACCCCCAGGCCAAGCTTCTGTCTTCCTCTGTGCAGAGTAATCCCAGCCACAGCCAGGCCCTCCCAGCGGTCCAGAGGGGCCAGGGCCACTTCCAGCTGTTGAGGCCCCTAGTCATAATAAAAATAAAAAATGACGACACATGAAAACACAATAAGGTACCAAAAGAAGAGTGAGATGACAATTTTTAATATTTTTTATTTAACAAATGCTTTTCTAGCCCTTTTCTGTGCAAATGCACTAATTACTGAGGAAAAATCTAGCTGTCGTGCAATGTCACAGTTGATATTAAGCACGGCAAGCCCATTCAAATGCTCTTGTCCTATAGTTGAACAGTGATAGTCCTTTACCTGCTTCAACACATTGAAGGTGTGTTCATCTGAAGCCACTGATGCAAGCAAACTGACAAAAATACACAATGCAATTGTGACATTAGGAAACACCCCAGAGAGTCCAAGTTCAAGTATTTCTTGAAGCGATTCCTTTGGCTTGCAATCCAATTTAAAGTTCATGGAATATATTCGTTTAAGGAAGATAACCTTGTCACTGAGATCTTTTGAGATTTCTTTATTGTACTGTTGCTGAAATTATTCAGCTGCAGAAAGTAGATCTTCATTATTCAGCCTGTTGAACTCCAAAGAAACCCAAAAGGGTACAAATTAGTCGCAGTGACTCAAATCGACATGCAAGACCTGATTCAATAGAGTCAAAGATGACAAGGGAGACATTGACCCTATAATGCTGCTCAGCATCAGATTCAGTGAGTAAATTGCGATTGGTGGAGAACTCAGAAGAAATGCCGATATTCTGTGCTACTAATTTGGACTCAGTCAGGATCGCATCCCGTTGTTCATGAATCAGTTGAAGTCATTGATAAGACTTTCAGTGTTATCCCTCTCAACATCAAGTGAAGCATTGCATGCTTCAATTACCAGATTAGTTTGGTGGATCATTGTAAGTAGCCGCATCCACAAAGATGACTTCAGAATGCATTAAAATTTGGACATGTGCGTCTGAATAGACTGAAGTTCAGGTAGAGCCTGTGCAGTGAGATTGAGAGATTCAAGCTCATGTAAAGCCTTTCTCGCTGAATTCAAATACTGCGCAACTGGTTGAATACCATCAATCCGTGCAGACCATCTAGTTTTCGACATCCCATGCAGTGAAACAGGAAGATATTGCTTCAGATTTTCCTACCTTTGTGGACTGCTACTGAAGAGATTGTACATTTCCTGAACAGTTCCAAAGTAAGTAATTGGCTCCTTGCAAGAATCAGCACAGTCAACACCTACAAGTTTAGTGTGTGGTTTCCACAGCTGGAGAAAATACAGTTTGAATTATGCTCAAGCAGAACTGCTTGTACACCTTTGTACTTCCCCGTCATATTAGATCCATTGTCGTAGGCTTGACCAATGCAGACTTGAAAATCTCACTTGATTTTCTGGAATTGCTAGTACTCAAGCAGCAATTTCTTTTCCAGTTTTTCTCGTGAAATTATCACACAAAATAAACGTTTCTTCAATTGAAAATTTTGAGTTGTTTACAATCTTAACATACTGAATAACCATAGTAGTCTGCTCCTTGTGAGAACAATCTGGAGTGGGATCAACAATGACTGAAAAATATTTAAAAAGAAAAGGAGTACCTGTGGCACCTTAGAGACTACAAATTTATTTGAGCATAAGCTTTTGTGAGCTACAGCTCACTTCATCGGATGCATGCAGTAGAAAATACAGTGGGGAGATTTATATACACAGAGAACATGAAACAATGGGTATTACCATACACACTGTAATGAGAGTGATCACTTAAGGTGAGCTATTACCAGCAGGAGAGCGGGGGGGGGGGACCTTTTGTAGCGATAATCAAGGTGGGCCATTTCCAGCAGTTGACAAGAACATCTGAGGAACGGTGGTGGGGGGGCGGGGGATAAACATGCGGAAATAATTTTACTTTGTATAATGACACATCCACTCCCAGTCTTTATTCAAGCCTAAATTAATTGTATCCAGTTTGCAAATTAATTCTAATTCAGCAGTCTATCATTGGAGTCTGTTTCTGAAGTTTTTTTGTTGAAGAATTGCCACTTTTAGGTCTGTAATCGAGTGACCAAAGAGATTGAAGTGTTCTCCAACTGGTTTTTGAATGTTACAATTCTTGATGTCTGATTTGCATCCATTTATTCTTTAACGTAGAGACTGTCCAGTTTGGCCAATGTACATGGCAGAGGGGCATTGCTGGCACATGACGGAATATATCACATTGGTAGATGTGCAGGTGAATGAGCCTCTGATAGAGTGTCTGATGTGATTAGGCCCTATGATGGTGTCCCCTGAATACATATGTGGCCACAGTTGTGACTTTGTTGCAAGGATAGGGTTCCTGGGTTAGTGGTTCGGTTGTGTGGTGTGTGGTTGCTCGTGAGTATTTGTTTCAGGTTGGGGGGCTGTCTGTAAGCAAGGACTGGCCTGTCTCCCAAGATCTGTGAGAGTGATGGGTCGTCCTTCAGGATAGGTTGTAGATCCTTGGTGATGCCTTGGAGAGGGTTTTATTTGGGGGCTGAAGGTGATGGCTAGTGGCGTTCTGTTATTTTCTTTGTTGGGCCTGTCCTGTAGTAGGTGACTTCTGGGTACTCTTCTGGCTCTGTCAATCTGTTTCTTCACTTCAGCAGGTGGGTATTGTAGTTGATAGAGATTTTGTAAGTGTTTGTCTCTGTCTGAGGGGTTGGAGCAAATGCGATTGTATCGTAGAGCTTGGCTGTAGACAATGGATTGTGTGGTGTGGTCTGGATGAAAGCTGGAGGCATGTAGGTAGGCATAGTGATCAGTTGGTTTTCGATATAGGGTGATGTTTATGTGACCATCGCTTATTAGCACCATAGTGTCCAGGAAGTGGATCTCTTGTGTCGACTGGTCCAGGCTGAGGTTGATGGTGGGATGGAAATTGTTGAAATCCTGGTGGGATTCCTCAAGGGCTTCTTCTCCATGGGTCTAGATAATGAAGATGTCGTCAATGTAGCACAAGTAGATTAGGGGCATTAGGGGACGAGAGCTGAGGAAGCGTTGTTCTAAGTCAGCCCTAAAAATGTTGGCATACTGTGGAGCCATGCGGGTACCCATCGCAGTGCCGCTGATTTGAAGGTATACATTGTCCCCAAATGTGAAATAGTTATGGCTGAGGACAAAGTCACAAAGTTCAGCCACCAGGTTAGCCGTGACATTATCGGGGATACTGTTCCTGACGGCTTGTAGTCCATCTTTGTGTGGAATGTTGGTGTAGAGGCTTCTACATCCATTGTGGCTAGGATGGTGTTTTCAGGAAGATCACCAATGGATTGTAGTTTCCTCAGGAAGTCAGTGGTGTCTCGAGGATAGCTGGGAGTGCTGGTAGTATAGGGCCTGAGGAGGGAGTCTACATAGCCAGACAATCCTGCTGTCAGGGTGCCAATGCCTGAGATGATGGGGCATCCAGGATTTCCAGTTTTGTGGAACTTGGGTAGCAGATAGAATACCCCAGGTCGGGGTTCCAGGGGTGTGTCTGTGCAGATTTGTTCTTGTGCTATTTCAGGGAGTTTCTTGAGCAAATGGTGTAGTTTCTTTTGGTAACCCTCAGAGGGGATCAGAAGGTAATGGCTTGTAGAAAGCGGTGTTGGAGAGCTGCTTAAAAGCCTCTTGTTCATATTCCAACCTATTCATGATGACAACAGCACCTCCTTTGACGGCCTCTTTGATTATGATGTCAGAGTTGTTTCTGAGGCTGTGGATGGCATTGTGTTCTGCACGGCTGAGGTTATGGGGCAAGTGATGCTGCTTTTCCACAATTTCAGCCCGTGCACATTGGCGGAAGCCCTCTATGTAGAAGTCCAGTCTTTTGTTTTGACCTTCTGGGGGAGTCCACCCAGAATCCTTCTTTTTGTAATGTTGGTAGGAAAGTCTCTGTGGGTTAATATGTTGTTCAGAGGTGTGTTGGAAATATTCCTTGAATCGGAGACGTTGAAAATAGGATTCTAGGTCACCACAGAACTGTATCATGTTCGTGGTGCTGGAGGGGCAGAAAAAGAGGTCCCGAGATAGGACAGATTCTTCTGCTGGGCTAAGAGTATAGCTGGATAGATTAACAATATTACTGGGTTGGTTAAGGAAACCACTGTTGTGTCCCCTTGTGGCATATAGTAGTTTAGATAGTTTAGTGTCGTTTTTCTTTTGTAGAGAAGCAAAGTGTGTGTTGTAAATGGCTTGTCTAGTTTTTGTAAAGTCCAGCCATGAGAAAGTTTGTGTGGAAGGTTGGTTTTTTATGAGAATATCCAGTTTTGAGAGCTCATTCTTAATCTTTCCCTGTTTGCTGTAGAGGATGTTGATCAGGTGGTTCATCAAGAACTGTTGTTTGTATGATTGACCCACATAGCTCAATAAACTCGTTTTTTATGTTTGTGGAGAGATAATGGACTTGCATGCGCTTTTGACTCTCTTGCGATTCTCGAACGCGTTTAACATGCTCTAATAAAAGTGGGTCATATTTGCTGAGGAGCTCAACTATGCCTAGAAAGTTTCCATTTGCACGATCACTAATACGTTGACTGGAACCAAAGAAAGCCAGAAAGAAAAAGGATGACATTCAGGATGTGCTCAAGAAGTTTTTTCCAGTTGTTAGTTTCTGTAGGGAGTTCAGTCAAGAGTATATTCTCAACTGAACTTTCAGCTGATGCTGCCCTACTGGCTGATTTCAATGCAACGAAGTTTTCTTTGTGTGATGTTGAACTCTCATGTGATGTTATTCAGTCTTTCAGCTTCCTCCAACCTCTATTGATGCTACATCTTGATTGATCAGAGAGAACTGATGCATTTGCAGCACTTTTATTCAAAATGAAGCAGGGTGCACAGTACAGAGATTGTTTTTCCGAACTCCAACATACCCAGTCTCTTGTACAGGTCTCACCATTTGGAAGAGTTTTTGTCAGCAGACGAGTAGGGAAAGCATGATTATCAGCATCTCATGGAATGTTACTTGAAATTTCAAAACAACTAATTTGAAGAAAAGATTACATTTGAGCAGCATTGCTCTTGTCAATAATTCCAATGTCAGTCACAGTCAAACCCGTAGTACTCGTGAATTGCTCTTACTGCGTAAGATCTACATCTTCCTGTTGAGTTTCTTGATTGTAGACAGGATCTTCTGCTGCATCTGTTACTGTTGGCACATCCTCTTCTTGACTACTGTCCTCATGTTCAGGGGTTGGCATTGAAATATCACCTGTTGCATTTGCGGATTTTTCATTATCTGTAGCATTGTTTGTTGTGTTTTCCAGTGGCTTGAGAAATGAAGTTATTGGCTTTGAGCTCTCAGCTGGTTCTTCACACAGTTGTTTTCACCATCTCTTGCTTGCTCCACTTTCAAATCTCCTCTTCGTAGTGATCTATCTGGTTAATAAGTAGCCAATCCACACTTGAAATCTTCTGCTGTAGATAAGTAGCTTATCTACACTTGAAATCTTCTACTGTAAACATGTACCGAAATGCTGAATGGTACACAAATGCTGAAAAGTCTTAAAACAAAGGAATACTAGTTAAGAACATAAAATAAAACAGTCAGACAGGTAGTATCCTTATCACTGAATCAAAACTCAAGCACGCAAGGTATAATATAACAGGCTGAGCTGAAGACAAAGGGATGACATATATATAGTAAACACAGACATGGATACAGACAGAGGGATAATGTCCAAAAATTTCAAACGTGTGTCCTCAAGAAACTCACTGTACAAGATTGTCCTCACAAATTTTCACCTTGAATCTGGGCCTATAGACTACGAAAGCCTTGACGATGGCCAAGCTACCAAGCTACGGCTCAACCAACCAACCAGTCACCTCTGTTAGCTACCCTATGAAGATAATAATGAGGAATTTTCACACATAAATAATTCTTTAGTCAACTAGATATAAAACTATAAAGACACTAAAATGTAACAATCCCTTTCAACATGCACCTGATCCAGCACTGCCCACTGATAGTGGATTGTTTATATAATCGGCTGATCTGAGAGAACATGTTCAGCACGGTCTAATCTTATGCCATCAGAACCGATATATTTTTATTAATATTTATGAACATTTTAAACTCTTAAATATGACAAAATCTATATCAGTTAACAAAAAAAAGTATGTCTTTTACTGAATCACATTTCTTATTTGCTTAAATTTGCAGCTCTAAGCTGAGAGAGTGTGTCACATTTTGGTCCAATAGGGATGCTCATAAAAACAAGTTGCGAAACTTATCAAATGCCAAAAAAATAACAAGTGTCTAAATTTGAGGCCCCCTTTGAGCTTGAGGCCCCAGCCAAATGGCCCTCCTGGCCCACCCTCTGATTGGCCCTGGCCGCAGCCCCTGGCTCAAAGCTGCAGCCGGACTGCTCCCTGCTGACTGCTCTCCAGCCAAAAGCTGGGAGAGAGGGAGTCAGTGTCACCATTTCCACTGCCACAGCTAAAGGTTGTGGGGTTTGTCCGCTCTGTGCTGGATCTCTGAAGTTAGGCCATTACAGGGGAGAGGAGAGGCCTAACATTAGGCAGCCCTGAACCCAGGGCGCCACATTGACTCCAGTGACTCAGTCATGGGATGGGCTGCAGGCAGAGGAGAAGTGTATTCTGATCTATCAAGGGGCGTACATGGTGCCCTTGCCGTGGTATCGAAGCTCCTACCAGTGGATCATGGGGCAGGATCACTGTCACCCTGGGAGCAGGCAGGGCAGGACTATCCTCCCCCATTTTATGCAGCAGGAACTAGAGAGGTTTAACTAACTTGTCCATGGCCACACAGGGAGTCAGTTGCAGAGCTGAAATTCAAATGCAGATCTCCAGAGTTCAAGGTCAGCCCATTAATCACAAGACCAGCCTCCCCCAAATTTAGTCTCTCACTGCCTCAGTTTCCTTCCTGCAAGTGGGGATAATACCCAGGAGTCAAATTAGGGAGAATAAATAAGCAGCAATACTCTTCCAGCCTCTGCTCACAAACCAAGCTCCCCCAGTTGAGATGCCACGTGGTGTGCAGCCTGGATTCCCCTTGGGGCCCTGGCTCATCCATTAGTGGATGGGCTGCTTCTGCCCTCTGGCCTGCTAGCCCTGGGGGCCGGGGAAGGGGGATAGGTAATGGAATTACCAGCTCATCTATCAAACGGGTTTTAGGGTTTTATCCTGCCACCCATCACCATCATACCCGAGCAACTTTCACATAAAGTCGGTAGCAACAGCCATGTCCCTAGTCAGCTCCATGGAGTCTCTGGCACATCTCCCTTTATGGGGGTAGGACTCACCACTGCAGCACCCCCTACTGGATGTCCCAGGAATCAACTCTGCTGGCTGGTGTGCCCTTTTCTGGTGGCATCTCACTGCCATCACTTCTGCTCCAGAGACCTATGTCACTCCCAGGCCTCCAGCATCCTTTTCCTCACACATCCCTCTGGCTGTGCCACACTCTGTGCTCCCACCTTCTGTGTAAGCAGGGTCTGAATGAATTCTCCCCTGACAGCTAGCTGGGAGGGGGAGAGACTTCAGGAGTAAATTGTATCTACTCTGCTTAGATATCCAGCAGATAGAGTGGTGCTGCTCAAAGTGATCAATTTTGGCTGATGTTGGGTTACAAATCACTTTAGTACTGAATGCAGAGGTAGTGAAATGTTGTTATCAGTGTTGTTGTCTTTATTATATGAATAAAGGGGAGCAGAACTGTGCTTAACCAGTCCCAAATGAGGGGGTCACCCTCCATTGGAAGGACCTCATTAAGCCGGGGGCTCAAATGCCAGAGCCCTGTGAAAGTAAGAGAGAAAGGGACAGGTGTCTAGGGTTGCCATCTGTCTAATCACACAAACCCAAACACCCTTGTCCTGCCCTGCTGATTCTCCAGAGGCCTCATCCCCCACTCACTCCAGTCCCCCTCCCTCCATTGCTCACTCTCCCCCAACCTCACTCACTTTCACCAGGCTGGGGCAGGGGGTTGAGGTGTGGGATAGAGTGCAGACTCTGGGCTTGGGGGTGGGGCCGAGGGGTTCAGAGTGTGGGAGGAGGCTCTGGGCTGAGCCAGGGGCAGGGGGTTGGGGTACAGGAGGGAGTTTGGGGTGCAGGAGGGGGCTCAGGGCTGGGGAAGGGGTTTGGGATGTGTGAGGGGGTACAGGCTCTGGGAGGGAGTTTGGGTGCGGGAGGGGGCTTAGGGCAGGGGATTGGGATGTGGAAGGAGGTTCAGGATGCAGGCTCTGGCCAGGCGACGCTTACCTCAGGTGGCTCCCAGAAGCAGCAGCGTGTCTGGCAGTGGCTCCTAGGCTCATAGGTGGCCAGACAGCTCTGCACACTGCCCCTGCCCGCAACTTAAGCACCACCCCCACAGTTCCCATTGGCCACGGTTCCCTGTTTGCAGCCAATGGGAGCTGCAGAGTTGGCGCTAGGGGCGGGAGCAGTACCTAGAGACCCCCTGGCCGCACCTCCTCCTAGGAGCTGCTGCTGGACGTGTCACAGCTTCTGGGAGCAGTGTGGAGCCAGGGCAGGTAGGGAACCTGCCTTAGTCCCGCTGCACTGCTGGACTTTTAGTGGCCTAAAATCTCCCAGATTGGCTTCAGTGGCCGCCGGGAGATCGAGCCCGATTCTGGGAGATTTCCAGCCAAACTGGGAGGGTTGGCAACCCTAAAGGTGTCCCAGCCAGGAGGTGGGGACTCTCCCTAAAGGTCCCCAGTCTGGTTGAACCTGTTCCTCCCCCATGTTCAAAGATAGAGCTAAATAGGCTGTATTAGGAGCCTTTGTTACTTTAAGAGCTTAAATGAGAGCTGACATCACTTGTGGTGGGAAAGCGTTTCTGCCCAGCCTGCTAAAAGCTGACAATCACAGTCTGTCCTGCAGAGGTCACAGCAGAGAGGCAGATGGCGGCAGAAGGTAACTGACAATCGGCCAGTGGGAGCAGCGAGCAGTCAGCTGGCGGGAGCAACGAGCAAGCAAAAGGAGCAGCTGGCAGGGTGGCCAGCAGAGAGGAACCACGGCTGGTTGGGCAGCCAGCCAGAACAAGTGCTCAGATAGCAGAGCAAGCAAGGTGCCTTCTTCCCCAGGTGGGAGGGGAACTCACACAGATGTACCTCTGAACCCTGAGTCCTCACTGACCAAAGACAACCCCTGTGCATGGGGTATGATGAGGGGGCAGTGAGGGGCACAGAAAAGGAATTTTTGGTTGTAGAACTCAGGAACATGAGGCAGAAGGCATTGCCCCATGCACTTTGGAGTGAGTGTCCTGCTCATGGTTTTATGATTAGGAATCCTGCTTGCAGCATTTTCCCTTTTTACAGTTGGGTGATTTCCCTCCTTTCACTAAAAGTTTCTTTTTTACACTCAGACTCTGTGTTTGCAAGAGGGGAAGTATTGCCTCTCAGAGGCACCCAGGGGTGGTATGTAATTTTCCCAGGTTACTGGGTGGGGGCTCAAGCTGGTTCTGTGTTGTATTATTGAAAAGGAACCCCTGGATATGGAACCCAGCCCTGGTTGCTGTCGGCTCCACATGGCAGAAGGGTTACAAAATCAAACACAAAACTCACTAGTTTTTAAAGCTCAGATACTTAGAATGTTGAGGCTTTTAGCCATTTTGGGTTTTTTGGGTTGTTGTTTTATCTTTCACGCTCCATCTTAGTCTACCTGTTTGTTGTTAAGATTGGTGCCCTTTTTAGATGCCTATTTTTCTGATTGGTTAAAATTTAAGCCTAATCTACCTAACAACAGTAAAGGCAGGAAGGGGTCATCTGGCTCCCAGTTATTCTGCCTACTGACAGAGTCTATATAAGGGGTTTCATGCTCTGTCAAGTGCTGTCCGCCCAGCAGGCAGCCCGTATTCAGTTCAACCTGTGTTCGTGCTCAGTCGTGCGAAGGAGGAAGAGGAACATCAACAGAACACCTGTTCTTACCTAATTGTCCATCATCGAGGAGGGTCTCCTGTTCAATCTCAAGTTCCTGATTCCAGTTGCTGTCCTCAAGGTCCCGACCTGAGATACCTGAGAAGCAAGATGAATGAGAGTATCATGAGCCATCTACATATGAGCTCCTGTTACTCCTAGAGACTGAGTAACATTGACATTTTATTTGTTTTGTGCTCATATTGGCTAGGGGTTGGGTCTGGGCTCCAAGCCCACTGTACTTGGAAAACCACTGAGCTGTTTTCTGCTTAATCTGTTTCATGCTCTTTTATTCTGTTTTAATGTTTTATTCCCCATTCCCCTATATTATGTTACTTACTCTTTAATAAAAACATCCTGCCTGTTTTCACCTTTTAAATTAACAAAGTTTCATTTGACCTGCGACTAATCAGTGATAGACCCTACAGGGGAATCGATCCTTTTTGGGAGGTGGGGTCCTTAAATCAATTCCACCAGTCTTTTCTGGTAACAAGAAGATGTCTGGCAGCTAGCGCTGAAACACTTGCATTGTTGGGATAGAGGACGGATGGCCATGGGTTTGGAGAGGCTATTTGCAAACTGGCTGATCAGAAGGACAGCCAGTGGCTTAGCCATGGCAGAAAACTTTATCCCACAATAGTCCAGATAGAGCAAAAGGTACATACAGACATTTGAGGAGGGGATGCTCAGGTTTAACTCTAATTGTGGAATTCGGTGGCTTGGGCATGTCATATATTATGGTGATGGGGCTGGTTGTGGGAGATTTAGCCTTAGCAGAATCTGGTCGCATTTGGGGTGGCTGTGAACTCTCCTCAAGGCATTTAAGCCAATGTGGCACCCATACAGACAGGTTAGATAAAAACATAAAATACTCTTACTAGAAGCGGCAAAGAGTCCTGTGGCACCTTATAGATTAACAGATGCATTGGAGCATAAGCTTTTGTGGCACCTTATAGACTAACAGAGGTATTGGAGCATAAGCTTTTGTGGGTGAATACCCACTTCGTCGGATGCATCCAACGAAATAGGTATTCACCCACAAAAGCTTATGCTCCAATACGTCTGTTAGTCTATAAGGTGCCACAGGACTCTTTGCCTCTTTTACAGATCCAGACTAACATGGCTACCCCTCTGATACTTGACATCTTACTAGAAGGTTGCAACATAACAATACATATTCCTTAGAATTCAGAACCTTTACAAACAAGAACCCAAAACCAGAGAAAGACAAAGCAGGCTGCTCCCTAGAGCAGTGAGGCACAACTCAGCGTACAGTAATATGGGGTATCTGTCTGCTGACTAACTCTGCTTGCCTGCTTCCCTACAGAGCCAGCTGTCTGCAAGCAGGACCAGGAAAACTCCTGAGAATGTAAAGTGATTGATCACAATTATAACACAGTTTTCAATATACCACACCCGATAATGGCACCTCAGTGATTCCAAAGTCTGTAGCAGCTTTAGGAACCAAAGCTGGCCCTCTCTGCATGCATGGGGAAGGAGTGGATTCCCCTACAGGCCCCACACGACCATCAAAGTTACAGAGCCAAAAGCAAGTGCAAGAAGGGTCCATCCCCATGGACTGGTAGGGAAGACAGGGAATCCCACCTGCAGTTGATCAGGAATTTTTTGACAAATGTTTTTTGTTCAGAAAATGCCAATTCATCAAAGCCAAAACTGTTTTCAGGGAAAGGGTTGGTGTTGCTGAACTCCCTTTTTTGGAAAAAAGTTTCGAGGTTGTTGAAGTGTCCCGGTTTGATGTATTCAGAATGAAAAAAGTTCCACTTTCTGGCTTGAAGTTACATTGTTCTGAAATTTAATTTCTAGTAAAAAAGTCAAAATCAAAACAAAAGATTTGATTGACCGGATCCGTTTTTTAAATTTTATTTTCGGTTTGCAAAAATTTCAGCTGGGCTTTTCCTCCCAGCTGGGATAGGAAGAGTTTTTGAAATCTCACATTCTCACAGGACAGGAAAAGTGTTCCCCACTCAGCTCCAGTCTCAACCATTGCAGGGTAGGAGTGCCAGGAGTCTGACTCAGAAATAGGTACTGCATCCAGCTCCCAAACATGTGGGTGTTAGTCCTCAGGAATCTATCTCTCCCGCTGTCTGAACAACCAGCGTCCCCCAGTGAGTCATTCACCCCCTCACCTACATAGGCAGGCAAGTAAAAGGGTGCCCGATCCCACTGCCAGAGTTACCTGGCTATGCACTGATCAAGCCGGGTATGTGCAGTGGCCACCATTACTACCCTACACAGTACTGGCAAAGTCTGGGACTAATTGGGAATCATTGGATCCGAAAGCTTGTTCCAGCTCAGCAACACCTCTAAACTAGACAGCGGTGCAGATTGGCCCCTCAGTGACATGACACAGCACTGAATGCTTAAATGAAGGATTGGCAGTCACCCCACCACAACCCTTTCTGAAGACACTAGATGACAGCTCCGGGGGACAGGGACAGTAGCCACACTTGGGGCTCCCTGCCTTAGGTCATTTAAGATTTGGGGTAGAAGAAAATAAAAAAGCCTCTCATGGAAAAAACAAGTCAGCCAGGAAAAAGATACGAGTAATAAAATCCTCTCTCGCATCTCCTGGGGAAACAGGACTCAGCTTCTCCCTGGCACAAGAGTAATGGGCAGCCTTTAAATCATTTAGTTACAGAAAAATTCAATGAGAAATGGTTCCCAGCTTCTAGAGCAGGCGATGCTAGGAACAGAGTTCTGACTGAGAGGATGGCCAGGTAGAACTTATGCGCAGACACAGCTAGTCCAGCCCAATACAAACAGACAAATGTACCCTAAAACCTCTCCTGCCCTTCCTTCCCACCCCTACTCACAGCACACCCAACATGAGCCAAATACCTTGTGACAGGTTCAGTCACAGAGATTCCCTAGGGACTATCACCTGATGTGCTGAAATTACCTCTGAGCCCATTTTCCCTGCCAACTTGGGACTCCATAACCCTGCCTTGTTGAGCCAGACACACTAGCCTGCTGCTGCCACACCCCCAAAGCTGCAGACTTTAACTAAAAACACCTCAGCAGGTTACCTGTCTCCAGCACCCAGACACCCAGCTCCCAATGGGATCCAAACCCCAAATAAATCTGTTTTACTCTGGATAAAGCTTATACAGGGTAAATTCGTAAATTGTTCACCCTCTATATCACTGATACAGAGATATGCACAGCTGTTTGCTCTCCCAGGTATGAATTGCTTACTCTGGGTTAATTAATAAACAAAAGTGATTTTATTAAGTATAAAAAGTAGGATTTAAGTGGTTTCAAGTAATAACAGCCAGAACAAAGTAAATCACAAAGCAAAATGAAAGAGAACATGCAAGTCTAAGCCTCATACATTAAGAGACTGATTACAGGTAGTATCTCACCCTCAAAGACGTTCCATTAAGCTTCTTTCACAGACTAGACTCCTTTCTAGTCTGGGTCCAATCCTTTCCCCTGGTACAGTCCTTGTTAGTTCCAGCAGCATTTTAGGTGGTAAGCAGGGGATTTCTCATGACTGACAGCCTTTTTTCTCCTGCTCCATCCCATTTTATAGCTTTGGCACAAGGCGGGAATCTTTTGTCAATGCTTGTTCCCACCCCCCACCTCATGAATGGAAAAGTACAAGGATTAAGATGGATTCCAGAATCATGTGACATGGTCACATGTCACTGTAAGACCCCTAGTCTCCATTCTTCCTGGGTACACAAGAAGTCTTGCAGGTAAATAAACCATTTACAACCAATTGTCCTAGTTAATGGGAGCTGTCAAGAATCTAACCCACCATTAATGGCCCACACTTTGCATAATTACAATAGAACCTCAGAGTTACCCTTCATATTTCTAGCTTCAGATACAAGAATGATACATGCATATAAATCGGAGGTATATATTTAGTAGTTTATAACCTTTGTTATGATACCTTACAAGAGATCTTTTGCATAAAGCATATTCCAGTTACAGTATATTCACACTCATAAGCATATGTCCTTAAAACATATAGAGTGCAACATCGCATGCCTCTTAAAAGCACTCCCCAAGCAAGCCTGTCAACCACAGCTTCTCTTCCAGAACCAGGCACTTCATTTGCAATGGCATTAGGGGGGCAGTTGCCCACCTCCCCAACCTTTGTTTGCCCCCTCTCAAGTTTTCATAGGTCTACATGCTCCACTTTTTGGTCCTCCCCTGACTTTGCAGGATATAATATAATATAACCGCATAGTAGTGACACAACTTTGCCTCCCCCAAATTTTTCTGAAATGATACTCCTGACCCAAACCATACTGAAATCCAGGGAAATTTTATACAGTCCAGTTAACCCAGAATTCCCTTCTTCAGTGTGAAGTGAGCATTTTTGGCCAATCAAACACTACGGCTGGGAAGTCTGTTGCTCTGGAGTTTGGATATGAACAGGTGTCCTTTGAGTGGCAGTTTCCCCACTCAATCAGAATTCTGATTAGTTGAGGAACTGTCACTCAAAGGGTAACCACTGTGACTCTCCACTTTCTGAGATGAGGCTATCCAACAGTTATGATCTGATTGGATGACAGTTTTGTACCTGAGTGCCATGTGCCTGAGCGGGATTCTGGGAAGGCTGCTACAGGAGTTCTATAGGGCAGTGGCTGAAGCTGAGCAGAGTTCTGCATGTAAAGCAGAATTCAGCCTTGGGAGCTGTAACTTTCCCATGGAAAACTGAGTTCGGGCTTCTGCCACACGACTCTCTCCAGGTTTGGCCAAGTTTCCATGAGGCCTCTAACCATAAAGACCATGGATGGAAGCTGATGCTAGATTCATGACCCAAAACTGGAGCTAGCTGTGGAAGGTGGTCTCGTCTAGGGGATTAGCCCCTAGTCACTGACCTTTGTTCAGGTCCCTCCTCCACCCCAAACTGGTCTATGTCACTGAGTCTTTCTGTACATCACTTTCCTATCTGCGGGGATGAATGCTTTACAGCTTGTGAGATGCTCTGATAGTATGAGGTAATGGAGCCATACAAGTGTCACAGGTAGAGATAAACTCAGGCTGGAAGTAAGGTGCAAATATGTAACAGCCCGGGCGAGCAACCATTAACCAATCTACCAGCCAAGGGCCAGGGATTCTCCATCTCGAGGAATCTGTATAGCAAGACTGGGAAAGGCATTCTCCAGCTCAGCCACAAGTTACGGGCTGGAGGCAGGAGTCCCTGGCCTGTGCTCTGCAGGAGGTCAAACTAGATTAGCCGAAAGGTCCCTTCTGGCCTTAAAATCTGTTCAATCTGAGCATTTAGCCATTTGCATAAAATCTCCACATTTCTGCACCGTCCCCCTGAGCAGCATTTGGAAATGGGGCAACGATAGCTTCCCCCCTGAGGTGGGGGTTTGGGGCCCTGCATACGAAGAGTTATGGCACACACATGACTGTCCCCTGCAGTCCATGCGTAAGCTGGGGTTAGTACACACACCCTTTGCTTTGCTAGTCAGAGCCCCTTCTGCCCAGGCTAGATGGTATGTGACTGGTTCTCCCTTCTCCCCGATCCCTCCCATTTGTCCTGGAAAACCTGCCAGTGGTGGGAGTGTCACATGAGAGGTATGATGTTATTAAAGTGCCAGTAGGCTGGCCCTGACCTCTCCATGCTGACAGAGGCCATCACGGTGACCAGATGGTGATCTGAGAACAGGGCCAGACGGCTGCTGGAGGAGTGGGCCCGTGAAAGCATGATAAATAAATGCGGTCCAACCGGGAGTGGCGCGACCGATGGGCCTCCATGTAAGATTTTTTTTTTTAATGTTTACGCTGTTTATTTTACAACAAAATGTTACATAGTAGAGTATCTCCAGTTAGAAATTCTTGGAAACAATCCCATCATTTTCTGCCAGACGCAGAATAGAATCATCAGATTCACCCACCCTACGAATTGCTCCACAAATGGCATACGTTTGAACTGGCCATTGGCTCTGCCTGTGACCTGGTCAACCTCAGAAATATTCATTTGAACAGAAGCCTGGTCCTTCGCACCAATTATTTGGTTGCTAGCAGAGCATTTATGAGGCATGTACAGGTCCATAAATTTCCCAGCGCTGTTCTGCATCTTATTTTTCTATATCTTGCCACACAGGGATGTGCAAGAGAAGATACCTCATCACCAGCCCATGTAAGACACTGGGCAGGTACAGATCCCTCAGGGCTGCCCTGTCGTGCTCTGCCCACTACGTAGCATTCTGGCCATGCGTGACACTCAGCGGACAGCTGGCTCTCCTAATCTGCCCTCATCCCAGAGCACTTCCTGCTCCGGGGGAGGCACAGAGCTGGGGGAACTGGCTCAACACTGTGGCAGAGGCTCCCTGCTGTGATGTTAGCTGGTTTATGACCCTTCTGCTCCAGCATAGCCAAAGCAAAGGAGCCATAGGACAGCTCCCAGGCTGGCTCCCAATCCTGAACTGATGATAGGTGCCTTTCTGGTCTCACAAATACAAACCATTTTCACAGAACCTCACTAGTCTGTGCTGCAGTAATCCACACAGGTTATAATTCATGCCAGACAACATCTGTCTTTTCCCCAGGTCTGTAGGCAGAGAGGGCAGCAGCGGGGTCTCTCTTCTTAGTGAGACATACTTGTTTCTGACAAAAACACTGCAGCGCAACCATCAGCCCATTATGGAGAATTGCTGTAAATAACCGGGACCGTGTCATAGAATCATAGAATCATAGAATATCAGAGTTGGAAGGGACCTCAGGAGATCATCTAGTCCAACCCCCTGCTCAAAGCAGGACCAATCCCCAATTTTTGCCCCAAATGGCCCCCTCAGGGATTGAACTCACAACCCTGGGTTTAGCAAGCTAATGCTCAAACCACTGAGCTATCCCTCCCCCCTCATCAGATCTGTGAGCAAGTCCCATTCTGTGATGCACCATCCATGCTTTTTCCTTTCTCATCATGTTTATTCACTCACTAATTCCCAGAGATGTAGTCCTTCACCATGGGTTTCCCAGTCACTAATAGGAATTGGCAAGATTGGATGAACCAAGAGACACTTCATACCCTTTGGAGACTGGGCATATAGATAGATAGATGTTCTCCTAAGTATATGCAAGTCTGGCAGCCTGGAAAATGCCAGCATCCTAAGGGTTAATACATTCATTCCCCTCTATCTGCATTCCCTTCCTTTGTTGCCAGTTCACACACACTCACCAACAACCACCACCACCACCACCAACAACAACAACAACTCACCCCCCACCCCCCACTGTTCCTCTGATATTCTTGTTAACTGCTGGAATTAGCCTACCTTGCTTGTCACCATGAAAGGTTTTCCTCCCCCCCCCCTTGCTGGTGATGGCTTATCTTAAGTGATCACTCTCCTTACAGTGTGTATGATAAACCCATTGTTTCATGTTCTCTGTGTGTGTGTGTGTGTGTATAAATCTCTCCTCTGCTTTTTCCACCAAATGCATCCGATGAAGTGAGCTGTAGCTCAGGAAAGCTTATGCTCTAATAAATTTGTTAGTCTCTAAGGTGCCACGGGTACTCCTTTTCTTTTCACCAACAACTGAAGCTGTTTCATCTGTTGATTCTGCTTCCCCCTAGTGGATTTAATGGTTTCCCAGAAAAAAACTTTCAAATCTTTCCCTGGTTTGCCCTTGTTTTAGCCTTTCTTAGCTGCTTCCAAGGGGCTCACATACCAGGTTGATGAGTGTGAGACAGATTCTCTACAATGCACAAAGAGATGCTTTCAAATAGATTTTCTCAAAGACAGGCCATGACACCTGGAAGTTTGGGGTGAAAGTGGCATCTTACCTCAGCTTCTGACACTAAAGCAAAGCAAAGCTTTGCATGGCTCAAGAATAACTTTATTGTCAAGCTTTTGTGGCTTCACACAACTGGAATTTCTTGGTAAGATTCAGGTCCTGGAAGACATGTCACATGATCAGACGTTGCAATTTTGTTACATAATAAAAATGAAATTACAACATTCATAGAAAGAAAAGGAGGACTTGTGGCACCTTAGAGACTAACAAATTTACTTGAGCATAAGCTTTCGTGAGCTACAGCTCACTTCATCTTTTTCTTTTTGCGAATACAGACTAACACGGCTGCTACTCTAAAACATTCATAGAGCCATAGATTCCAAGGCCAGAAGAAAGCATTGTGATCATCTAATCTGACCAAAGGAAATTGAGTATCAAACAACCAATGTCTCTTAGGGGATGTGGAAAATGTTTTGCTCTCTGTTGCAGTGAAAGATTTGGAGGGTGCCCAAAAAAACAAGGCTGGTTTCGTATCCATCCTGATCCCCAGAAGTGGCTGTATTTTTGACTGGGGTTCCCTGAGATAGGTTCCCCTCGACCTGTTTCTCAGTGCCCTCCTTTCCCAAAGCCAAAAAGACAGTAGGACAGGGAACTGACTTTCAGTGTTAGCCGTAACCACAAGCCCAGCCTGCCTCTGTGGAAGTCTTGCTCTGTTGGATTTTAGTGCCAGGGCACCGCTGGTTCACCCCCTTTCCCTGTGACAGCCGGGAGCTTCCCAAACCACAGGACACCAGCAGTTCTCATTGTTCCACACCGTTTTTGGAAGCTAAAGTTGTAGATAGTGAAAATGATGAGTTTCTATTACAGGGGCGGGTAAACTTTTTGGCCTGAGGGCCGCATTGGGTTTTGGAAATTGTATGGAGGGCCGGTTAGGGGAGAGGGGCGTGGCCCGTGCCCCCATCCACCCTCCCTGCTTCTGGCCCCCTGATAGGCCCCCACCCCCTGGACTCCTGCCCCATCCAAACCCCCTGTTCCCTGACGGCCCCCCTGAGACCCCTGCCCCATCCAACCCCCCCTCTCATTCCTGATTGCCTCCTGGGACCCCTGCCCCATCCAACCACCCCTTCTCCCTATCCCCTGACTGCCTCCGGAACCCCTGTCACTGACTGTCCCCCACCTCCCATCCATCCCCCCTCCTTCCTGACTGCCCCCCGGGACCCCTGCCCCCATTCAACCTCCCTGTTCCCTGCCTTCTGACTGCCCCAACCCCTATTCACACCCCCACCCCCTGACCACCACCCCGAACTCCCCTGCCCTCTATCCAACCCCCTGCTCCCTGCTCCTGGCCCCCTTACCACGCTGCCTGGAGCACCGGTGGCTGGCAGCCCTACAGCCATGCCGCCCGGCTGGAGCCAGCCACGCCACCGCGCAGCCCAGAGCACCGGGTCAGACCTGGCCCCAGGAGCTCACCGCCGCGCTGCCCAGGGCACCGTGCTGGCGGCACAGTGAGCTGAGGCTGTGGGGGAGGGGCCGGGGGGAGCCTCCTGGGCCAGGAGCTCTAGGGCCTGGCAGGAGGGTTGTAGTTTGCCCATCTCTGTTCTATAGGCTAAAAATCTTGCTTGTAGGAAAAGATCTCTGGGATGCCGGGTTCTGGGCATTTCATTGTCAGCAAACTGTAAATACTCTCCTAATGACACAGGAAACATGCAGGGCTATTCGTATCTGGACCAGAATTCACTGGAGAAATTAAAAAATCCCCCCTGCCGGGGAGTTACCATATCTCAGACTATCTCCTGGAAAACGTGATCACTAATAACTGTATCTGAAATCATGGAAAGGGAAAGTGCCCTGGTTACGGGTTTCCAGATGTGCACTGTCATGCTGGGTGACTTTTGCTTTCCAGAGAAAGAAAGATCAAGTTTCCAAGAGAGAGCGAGAAGGAAAGATGGGCTTCCCACTCACACACTAGCCACTTGGAAGGAGCTCAGTGGGTGTGTTTCTGCAGACAAGTTAATTTAACTCCTAAAGGTTCATGACCTAGAAAACAGCGCCGTGGGTACATTGCTGCATGACTGGGTTGGGGTTGGTGGGAGAGCCCTGCTGTGTGCACTGAACCTTTACCGAGTGGTGGGAATATTAAGAAACGCGCTGAGGAAGCTCTCTTTGCACATGTCCCATAATGGTCTGAGCCCCTCGCTCCTCAGGAGTGGGGCTTCCCCTAGATGTTCCCTCAGCAAGCGCCTGCTGGACTGTCTCCAGAGCCCTTTTCAAGGTGACAGGAAGCTACCGCCTGGCTTTGCTAGACCTCTGACTGTCACAGGGAAAGGGAGTGTATAATGTACAGAGGGGGATGGAGGAGCAGGTGGGTAGCTGGGAGAGGAAGAGTGCCTCAGTGGCTAGGCTGACATCTCATGCCTCACAAAACGTAGATTCCTTTCCCTTCTCTGCACAGACTCCTTGTGTGACCTTGAGCAAGTCACTTCGCCTCCGTGTGCCTCAGTTTCCTATCTGTACAATGGGAATACTAGAGGTGTTCTGAGGATAAGTATGTTGAGGACTGTGAGCCATGGGGGCCATACCAATACCAGAGATAGATAGGGACAGTGTTGAAGGACATTCCCATTTTGGGTTCATGCTATCTCACAGTTTGATCAGTGGTCCAAAGGAGTCGCTCTGAAGTGTGTGAACCAGAGACAAATGCCAGCTGTGCAGACAACTCACCATTGCAAAATTCCCTCACACAGATGTGGCACTTACTAAATGTTGTTAGCTACTTCCACCATCATCACCAGCATGGTAAAGGGGGGGTGGAGCGGTGGCAAGAAAATGAAGCTCCTGGTATGGCAAATTTTTTTGATGATTTTGCAAGGCTGATCACGCTTGATAATTAACGCTGAGAGCAGTGAGCTCATCCACTTCTCTTAAACTCAGCATTGTCCTTGTCTGGCTACATTACTTTTTGGCAGTGGCCCAGCCAGCACATGCAAGATATTGAACTGACCTTATAGCAAGGCAATAAAGCACATCCAAAATAGCAACACCTCTCAGAGCTCATTTCAGACCCTCCCAGCCCCTAGAAGTCAGCAGAAAGCTTCCCACTCAGATCAGGTCTAGGATCAAGCCCAAAGCCCTGAAGAAGAGACAGCAGCTTGTGGGTGGAAAAGCACAAGAGGACCAGGGAAGGAACTGGAGTGATCCGTGTGGCTGCCATTTTGGATTAACTCCATCCATGGAGTCAACGTGTCTGGCCACTTTGGAAGCTTTAAAAATTTAGCCCCTCTTAGGAACATGTGATTTGCCAAAGAGATCACTGAGCTTCTAATCTGGCTTCCTGCCTGCTGTCACTGCTTGATGCATCCAAGGAAACAATACGCATATTATAGCAATGCTCCTGGCCACTCGTACAAAGCTGCATCTGGGGCACAACTTGTTTTCTAGGCACAAAAAGCAACTGCATGCATTTGCTTTAGAATAAAGGGGGAAAAAACAAGAAAAAAAAACAGTAAAGTTTCCATGAGAGAGCACAATGTGTATGTCTCAACTGTAGCATTCTGCATTTGAATTGAACGCAAAGGGGCCCCTGCCTGTGAATGTAAAAGTGTCCGCCTCACAAGTCATAATGATAGCAGCTGCAATGTTAAACATGCCACATGGCGGGAAGAAGTGGAAGGGTTAAAATTCCTTCCTGACCCCTGCAATGATCAAGTACATGCCTAGGACCATGAGCTCTGATCACTTTCTTAGCACATATACCAACAAGTATTGCTCATAAAATCACCTAGCTCCTTGTTAAAGTCCAGTGACAGGATTTGCTGTCTCATCTCCTGGCTGGATACCTGCTGCAGGAAAATCAATTTTCTTTTACCTGTTTCAGATCTTCTAGCAGCTGTCTGTCCTAGAGTGATATGGCCAAGCCTCGCTTTGCTGATGGACAGTATTCTCTGATGCATGCCCTGTTAATTGTTGCAGCCATGCAATATGCTACTCTAACTGTGTGACTTTTAGACATAACAAATCCTGCAGCTTGGCGGGGGTTAGAGTAGATGACCCTTGCGGTCCCTTCTAGCCGTAGGATTCTACGACTTTGCTGCTGACCAGTTGGGCTCTGTGCCGTCATGCTCAGTTGCTTGCCTCCCCTTTCTCAGGCTTCAGTTATTCGTCGCTGTGCCGGCTACACTCTTCCTCTGACCTTCTCCCACACCCTCTTCTGCCCCCATGAATTCACCACCATCCCAAGCGCATGAGCTCCCGGGTCACTCCCACCTCCCCTGACACTCATGCAAATGCCACCTCACCCCTCCCAGGTCCTCTGCTTTGTCCTGTTGCATTAATTTAGATGGAATATATGAGCCAAAGGTATTAACAGAACCCAGTCACTGTCCAACATACAGCCATGTTAAACAAGGGTTGGAGGCTGGTGTCCAGGGACCTCAGCCTGCTTAGCACCATGGCAAACACACCATTAAACATCCTTTTAACCTGTTATTAAAGATAAATAAAAGGAGGAAGAACAGGAAAAGCATTGGAAAAGTGAAGTATTAATAAGACTTTCATTTTAACCAAGTCCCTTCTTCCCTTTCCCTCTAGTTGGAGAGAGTTTTTAAAGGAGAAACTGTGTAAACTGACAATCTTCTCGACAGTATCAAAGATGGTAAAAACATTTGTTCAGTGGGAAAGAGAAGAAGGGAGCTGGATGGGGCTGGGGCTGTAGTTGTTGTGGCTGCTGTTGAAATCCGATCCCGTTTCACGCCAAGTGGTGTCTCAGATGGAGCTGGTAGTGATGGCAAAGTTACCTGGGTCTCTCTCTTCAGTCCAATCTCGTCAGGACATCGCTCAGGATTAGGATGAAAAAGCCCACGGTCTGTGGAGATGGTGGGGGCAGCAGCCATGATTGTGAAGCTCACTCCAATAGCCAATTTTTCTCCCCCAAAGGCCCCATCCAGGAAGCGATGGGTGGAACAGCCCATCCCCTGGCTATTTTGTCTCCCAATTAAGCCTAGTTTCCAACACAGCAATTTGGTTCACTGATTTCTGGTCCCACATGGTTCTTGTTTACAGGCATGATCTTAACATCATCCTTGAGTTCTACCAGGAACCTTTTTGTTTGCCCTTACTCAGTCATTCTCCTTTTTATCCTTTTCCCCATCAACATTTGTTATTATGGACTATTCTGGCATCTTATGAACTTGCCTGTACTTTTTACAGTTGAGCTCACAATTAGGGTAAACTTGTAGGCCCAATTATTACAATGGGCCAGAGCCAGTCCCTCCTTCCTTCCCCATCCTTATCTATCCCACGCACCCTTAGGCCCAAGCCTTTCTCCTCCTCCCCCTACATCCCATCTGCTTTGTCTGAGACACTCACCTCCCATCCAGCAGCACTGTGAGGCCGATGCAGAGTCACTGCAGGGCAGTGGGAGGCAGGGTGCCTGGATTCTTCTAGTCTTAGCTGTGCCCACTAACTCACTGGTGCATCTTGAGCCCTGATTTACCCATCTGTAGACTGCCTAGGGATATCTATCTCATGGGGCAGCATGATGGTTAAGTACAGCCTGTGCAGTGGTCTGAGGTCTGCAAGTGGCAGGTGCTGTATAAATGCAAAGTATCATTAGCATGTCTCCTGCTTATTAGAGCTCAGAAGTGGCAGTGTTAGAAATAAGCATTGAGTGCACAGGATTTCTGCGCAGGGTGCTGCTGATGGAATAACCACACACACACACTCACACTCACACACACACACACACCCCTCCCGGTACTAACCAGCAGGTGTCACTGAAGGCCAGGCTGTATTTTTAAATTTCTCCTTTGTTCCCAGTTTCTATTAGAAAATCTAGAGCTGGAAAAAAATCCCACCCACTGTTCTCTGTTCAGCTGTAAAGCACAGAGACTCCAGAAGCTGTGATAAATGAAGGAGTCCCAGTGTGCCCCCAGCCCCAGTAAATCCCTCTGGTAGTGTCAGTGACGGGGAAATAACAGTACAGAGAGTTGCTGTGTGGACAGAGAGATTTCCATTGAATCTGTAGGGACTCTCTTTTTTCCCCACCTGATCAGTTCCTCTCCAGACACTCCTCCTTGTAATCCCCTTCACAGCGATCCATCCATCTTGCCGGCATATCCCAGACCACGTGGAGACACATGGCAATGCCTAATCCTCCCAGAGCAGGGCCAGCGTGACATTGTAGGAAGAGACGGGGCTGTGAACCGGGGATTGTGATAAGCTCAGAAGGGTGGGAGTTAGGGTACCGGAGGTCGGACCAGATGTTCCCCTGTTTGTGGTCAGGCCCAGGGGAACTGGTCTCATGCTGGGCTGCTTTTCCGTTGGCTGAGAAGTGACTGCATTCTGGTGACTACATGCCCTAGGATGGGAGAGGGTCAGATTTATTTTTATGCCAGGGTCCCATCCATCAATAACCTTTTATAAACAGCACCATGTATAAGAGACTTCCCCTGACTTTTTTTTCCTTCAGAAGGGCCGGGAGCTCCAGAGGGGACCACATCAATAACTTCTCTGTTAGCCTCTTCAGTTCACTCACAGGCCTTTCCACCCGCCTGGCAAGGGAACAGGCACAGGGCTCAGGAGATTGTGGCTGAGCGACTTGGGCTTAGCAGCTCCTGTGCTGGGAGCTGGCTGGCAAAGGGGATTGGTAATGAAAGATGGAGTCTTTCCCTGCTAGGTCACCTGTCCTGACCCTCCCAAGTCGGTAGGGCGTGAACACTGTCACCAGTTGATGGCTATCCTGGCCTCTTGGGAAGGGTGTGAGCTCCAAAGCCTGGGTCTAATTCCAAACCCTCTGGCTGGGCCACTGGAGGCTCCATTCTCTAATTGTTTCCATCGCACCTGGGAGGCCCAGAAATATCAGGAGAAAACCCATTATGGGCAAGATTTCCAGAGCAGAGCGGTTCAGACATCTCTCTCCCTGCAGAGTCATAGGTTATGTCTGGGACACACAAATGCCGTGGCTATTTATTTGGCAGCAAATCTGTCCTGTAGGTGACTGGTTGGAAGGGAGGGTATCAGAGGGCAGGTGTTACCTAGGGATAGATCAGCTGAGATAAATTAACACTTCTAGGCACCTTCAAAGTGATCAACCAGCACCAGCCAAGTGAGCCTCTGAGAAGCAGATATTATTACCACCCCCTCCCAGAAACGGCAACCAAGCCACAGAGAGTTTAAGTGGCTTGTTTCAATCTGGAGAGGCCGTAGCAGGACTAGAACCCAGGGTCCCTGCCTCCCAGTTCCACACAAGCCCTACGAGAACACACCTCTCACAGGAACCAACCTGAACACTTAAAGCAAACAGGAAACCTCTGCTGTAGCCTCACTCTCACACCTGCCCAGGTGTAAGGGTCCAGCCTTGTGAGACAGAAAGCACCTGAGAGTGGAGGACGCTCAGTACCCTGCATATATCAGGCCCTTATGCACTAGACCTGCCGCTGGGGCAAACTGGCACGGATCCTTTGACATTAATGGAACTAGCTCGATTTACAACGGACGAGGCTCTGTCCCATTGAGTTAGATTCTGCACTGATAATAGTGTAAATCAGAAGTATCCCCACTGAAACTACCCTGGTATAAAATGTAAGGGAGAGGAGAAGCGCTGAAAAGTGTAAAGTGTTGAAAATCTATACTGGTCTGTGTGGTGTGTCCCTCAATACTGAGCCTTGAGCCAGGCCTGATCCTTCCCTCACTTACAGCCGCTTTACACCAGTGTAGCTCTGTAGACTACAGTGGAGTTACTCCTGATTTACACTGGTGTAAACATTAGGGAGCTATCAGTGTTACTGGCTATTCCCTATCAGCCTGGTCTCTAACTAGAGCCACCCAGAGTGCCTGGCTGCGCATGTGTTTGGTCTGGTGTCAGTCCTCAAAGTGTCTGATCCATGTTTCTAATGAATTTGTGATTACTGATCCAGATGGTAGGGGTCCAAGCGGGGTCAAGAGCCTAATGGAGCTGCACATGTGAGCAGCACTTAGGGGATTACTTGACGGGGTCAAATAAATTTTCAGCTGCTGGAATTGCTCTGAAAATAACCACAAGCATCTGGGAGCAGTGCATGGGGGATAAGTCTTCTGACAGCATGGGCAGGACACACCTTTGCCTGCTAAACCACTGCAGTTTCTTTCTCCACTTGGAGTCTGAAGCAGACTTTATGCTACTTGCTCAAAGGAGTGCTTCTCCAGCACAGGCTTCACGTCAGTCTGAGGTTAGTCTCTGTCCCTACTTCAGGGATGTCTGCTCTAAAGAGATGCCCATGATTTAAATATTTAACTGTGTGGCCCAGTTAGCCACATAAGAAATAGCTTTGGGAGGGCTCCTTCTAGTGCTCAGTTTAACATGGGCTCTCAACATTTCGCTCCAGCTCTGTGGATCAAGGTGAGGCTGGAATATCGAGCTCTTCCACAAACGCCTGATTGCTCCAAACTGCTGACACACCGCTCCAGTTGAAGTCAGTGGGAGCTGCATCTGCTCAGCTGTTGGGAAAATCAGGACCATAGCACTTCTCCTGCCTTGGTCTCCAGGCACTTTACAAAGGGAATTTAACAGCATCACTAGAAGTTGCACAATTTGTTGTTTACATGGGTCAAGCTGTACACCCCATCTAGGCCTTTGTCCTTCCCACACTCCAGCCAGGCCCCTCGCCCCCACTCTGGTCAGACCCTGTTGATTTTGGTGGAAACTGGAAAACCATAAAAGCCTGATTTCCACTAAAATCAGGCTCAGAGAGTGCCCCTATGATGCTGCATGCGAGGAAGCTCTGTGATGCCCTGTCCCTAATCCTGAGGTCACTGCCTCACCCCTGCATCCAGAGTGACTCTGCTCCCCTCCCCCAGCCTCTGCCAGGTCACTGCCTTGCCTTTGGATCCAGTGACCAAACTGAGATTTACAGGTTTTCCGATTTTCGCCCAAGTCAGTCGGGTTCTGCTCATTCATACCGAGAATATTCCCAGAAATGTCAGAACTGACCAGATGCGATTTTCAGACATTATCACGTTACTAGGTGAGGGAAGGGCCTGGCGTTGGTCTGCCACATATCCCCCTTTACAGAGGGGGAAGGAGGAGCCCAGAAACAGGAGGAGCCCGGTGTCAGATTTAGCCATAGATAGAACAGACGTCTCCTCACTCCGACCCTGGTGCTCTGTTCACTAGGCTACAGTGTATGGCCATACTGGCTGTGGGTGTGAACTCATTTAGAATGAACAGTTCTGGGCCAGACCCTCAGGTGCTGTGTAGTGCCATAGCCCCACTGACTTTAATGGGGCTGAACTGACTGACTGACCAGCTGGGGTTCTGGCTTTCTAGGCGTAGTATATTTGCCCACGGTATGATGTGTTCTAAATATCACCAGGTTATAGGGCAATAGATGGAAGGTATGCCCTGGGGGCTGGAACAGCAAGTGAAGTTGTGAAGATACTGGAAGGTATTTTGCAAGCCAGGTAGCTTTTCTCTCCTCCCTGTTCCTTGTGTAACTTTAATCCAAGTTATTAGTCTCTCCACTTGTGGAGACAAATGCTACCTTGGGGCAGCTCTCTCATGCTCTCGGGTGAGGTTATTGTGCAATCCTAAAGCAGCTGCACTAAAACTTAGGGACAATTATCTAATAGTGAGATAGCAATTAATTCTGCCAAAGGGAAACATTTACCCATTCAGGTCTAAATGGAGCATAAAAGGGAAAGGCATTTGCAGAATGAGAAGGGAGAGGGAAAGCGCTCAGTGACGGTCACGCACCGTGCCTCCGAGGGTGTCGGGCACAGCCAGCTGGAACACACCTGGCTCCCGAACAGACGAAGTGGGATGTGCCTGCTGAGCTGCTGAACATTCCAGGTACAGCCAGGTAGCACCCACCTGCTACACTGCTGAGTGCCCCTGGCTGTTCCCCCAGGCTGCGTGAGTGCCCTGGGCAGCTCCCCCTTGGCTGCTCTGCCCAGGCAGCACTGAGTGTCCCCCAGGCAGCTCTGGGTGCCCCAGGAAGCTTTCCCCAAACAGTGCTGGGTACCCCTGGCTATTGAATGTCTCATTCCAGAGGGATGCGTGCAGAGAGATGGCAACCACCCAGCAGGCCCATGAGAGGAAAGGGTTAAAGTGATGCAATTCCCCTTTCCACTGCAAATAGATTTTTCTTCCCTCTGGCTGTAATACTGTTTATCAGCAATTGCAGGCTTTAAAATCCGAACTTTACAAGTGCCGCATAACCTGCCAGTTATAATTGGTTGAATTATACCTCATCCCTTATGCAACTTCTGATGACTCTCAGCTTCCGCCAGAAACCTGAAGGAAGACAACTTTATAGCTCTCTCAGAAAACACAGTTATAAACTTCAGCCACCCCACAGACCCTGGGAAAGGTTAACTCTCTCCCTGCAATGCTCTGTGCAGCCAGCTTTTACAGTGAGGGCCTGAAGCCACGGGAACCCCACATTTACACTGCCAGAGTGCTGTAGAGGGGCCTGGGTCTCAGTGAGAATCAGGCCCACTGGGCTTTAGCAGGACCTACAGAAAAGAGAGCCCCGGGCCACCTGCTGATCTAAGACTTTGCATGGACCAGGGATTGGCCCTGATTTCAAGTCCCTGTTGAACCTAGTGCAAATCCCTAGTGCGGTCAGGATGAACAGCTGAACAGTGCAATCTGCCCGGGGGTTGCTCACCTCGTTTTCAAGCACCGATGCAGAAGGTAGCCTTTTTTCTCCAGATCAGGATTGGAGCAACTGCAATGGCAGAAATTGGGACACCTCCTCAATGCAGACAAAGCCTGCTGACCCTCCCCACATCTCCACAGTGGTGCAAGAGCACTAAGTAACACACAGGTCCTTGCACTTCTGTCACGATGCTTAGATTAAAATCTTCTGTTAGAACTGGATGTGACCTTAACTGAGGACTTAATTGAAACACTCTAGCCTAGTGGCATTAGATCATGGCACCCTCTAGAGGTGGTTGACAGTGCTTGCAACTAGCGTTGGTTAGAAATTTTTCACTGAAATGGTTCTTTAACAACGTTTTTTGTCAAAATAGAGATGTTTAAAAACCACCGTCAATGTCAATGATATTTCATTTTTTAAAAAGAAATTCAGCATTTCGGCAATGTCCAGCTATCCTGTTTCAACAATTTCAGAGTAGAATGTTGGAGGGGTTGTTTTGTTTTTTTCTTTTTGTTCTCTTTCAGAACGGGAAAAATTTCAAAATTGCAGAATTGCCCACAAAATGGCTATTGCCCGCCCAGCTCTAATTCTAACAGCCTGCTACTTCCTCACAACTAGCCGAGGTGCCTTTCATCCTTGAGCTCACATGGCCGGGGCATGGACTTTTGGTGCTAAAGGGCTCAGATTCTATGTCAGCTAATGTCAGCAGTATTTGCTGGTGCCTCTATGGTTTGTTATAAACACTCTTTCTCTTTGGGAAAGTTTGAATCTGATCCACATTTGAGGTTGGGTCCAACCTATCTAATAGGCTGATCTGAAAACACCCTAATCCAGGTGAAGCCAGGATCCAAATATGAATCCCAAGTTGGCTTCTTGGGCCCAGCTCTGCTTTTTATTGGGAGGTACAATGGGACTTGGATGAGGGAAAAAGGAGACACCTGAGGATACAAGATGCACATGCCTAAAATCAACATCAGACCGAGTCCCACAAGAAAGACCAGCCTTTCTACCATATGTTCAGTGCTAAGGGATGGTTCAACATTGTATTTCTTCCCCTGGTTGTCTTCTCTCCTTAGCATTCTGAGAGGAACTACAGCCAAGCGCTACGATATAACCGCATTTGCTCCAACCCCTCAGACAGAGACAAACACCTACAAGATCTCTATCATGCATTCCTACAACTACAGTACCCACCTGCTGAAGTGAAGAAACAGATTGACAGAGCCAGAAGAGTACCCAGAAGTCACCTACTACAGGACAGGCCCAACAAAGAAAACAACAGAACGCCACTAGCCATCACCTTCAGCCCCCAACTAAAACCCCTCCAACGCATCATCAAGGATCTACAACCTATCCTGAAGGACGAGCCATCGCTCTCTCAGATCTTGGGAGACAGACCAGTCCTTGCTTACAGACAGCCCCCCAATCTGAAGCAAATACTCACCAGCAACCACACACCACACAACAGAACCACTAACCCAGGAACCTATCCTTGCAACAAAGCCCGTTGCCAACTCTGTCCACATATCTATTCAGGGGATACCATCATAGGGCCTAATCACATCAGCCACACTATCAGAGGCTCGTTCACCTGCGCATCTACCAATGTGATATATGCCATCATGTGCCAGCAATGCCCCTCTGCCATGTACATTGGCCAAACTGGACAGTCTCTACCTAAAAGAATGAATGGACACAAATCAGACGTCAAGAATTATAACATTCAAAAACCAGTTGGAGAACACTTCAATCTCTCTGGTCACTCGATCACAGACCTAAGAGTGGCTATCCTTCAACAAAAAAGCTTCAAAAACAGACTCCAACGAGAGACTGCTGAATTGGAATTAATTTGCAAACTGGATACAATTAACTTAGGCTTGAATAGAGACTGGGAATGGATGAGTCATTACACAAAGTAAAACTATTTCCCCATGGTATTTCTCCCTCCCACCCCACCCCACACTGTTCCTCTGATATTCTTGTTAACTGCTGGAATTAGCCTACCTGCTTGTCACCATGAAAGGTTTTCCTCCTTCCCCCCCCTGCTGTTGGTGATGGCTTATCTTAAGTGATCACTCTCCTTACAGTGTGTATGATAAACCCATTGTTTCATGTTCTCTGTGTGTGTGTATATAAATCTCTCCTCTGTTTTTTCCACCAAATGCATCCGATGAAGTGAGCTGTAGCTCACGAAAGCTTATGCTCTAATAAATTTGTTAGTCTCTAAGGTGCCACAAGTACTCCTTTTCTTTTTGAGAGGAAGAAAGAAATCCACCATTACCAATTGCTTCAGTCATTGAGCCATGTAAAACTGGGTGGACACAAAGCTGAAGCACAAACTGTAGGGACCAATCCTGGCCTGGCCTGCAGGATGAGCCAGCTGACCTACCAGGTCTCGTCTGCTGATGATCAGAGAGCATCGCCCTTCAATAAGATGGGTTATGTCCCAGTGTGAAGAGCAGTAGAAAGCCCCCTTATTGCACAGTGCTTTGCAACAAATGAATGTGGACTGTAGCAAAATACTTCTAGGAATAAACCTGATTGAACTGCATGGTCTGATGGGCACATGCTGGACCTCAATCCATCCTCTGGTGCCAATGAGAGTGGGAGCTGGATATGGCTTTGAAGGAGCCTTTCTTGTGCCCATGATGACAAGCCAGGGCAATGTCACCATCTGAGCCCCTTCTCCCTGACATCCCCAGGTGGGCCGGGCTGGATCTCTTTTTGCATGTTGACCTTCTATCATAGCCTGACAAGTCCACGCAGCCAGAGAAGGGAGCCATCTGTTGGCTTCCCAACTGGGAAAGGAGCTTCAGAGACAGTCACTGGGTGCCATCACCAGCGCATTAGGCAGCTGTGTTCATGGAAGTGGCAAAGATGAAATCTTCAGGCCATGTGTGAGATCTCTCTGTGCAGGAGGCCTGCATTGCAGAGAGAAACTCCTGTTTCCAATCCCTCATCTCCAGAACATGAAGGCAGCCGGCACTCTTCCCTGTGCATTGCTGCAAGCCCCCTGAAGACTGCATTGCTCGCACCAAACCACCAGAAGTGCTGATCCATTGGAGTCAACAGGAGTGGCAGGTGCCCATCACCTCTCAGGATTGGCCCTCTTTATTCCTCTCTGCTTGGCGGAAAAGCTCCCTTCATGCCCCCATCAATGGACCCGAGGGTCCCCTCATCCCACTGAGCCCCACCCATGCTGCATGTGCTTGTCATGGTATCAGCCTCCCAGCTCTGGAGGGACTCCCACTAGAGCCTTCTGTACAGCTAACTAGACTCACTCTTGTGCAGTATGGAGTCTTTGTGCACACACTGCCTCCTAGCCCTACCTCCGCACAGCTCCCCGCTTCTGCTGACTAAGGGAACAGAAGCAGCCTGAAGCCAATCAACTGCCAGTCTCCTCATTTCGAGCCCTCTGAAATATAGGCCCAGAAATATTTACAGTCTCTCCACCTGTCCCTGACCTTCAGCTTTTATTTGCGTTCGTATATTTTGTTCTATTTCAGAAATGCAAGTTACATATCAGGGCAGTTCAATCTTTATGAGGATAAAGTGTTTGCAGTGCTCTTAAGCTGCTTAACGTAAGCATGTGTGTGAAAGATTAACAGCTTTATAAGTCAGAGCAGTTAAGTGACAATATAAAGAGGAAGGAAGGGGGAAAACATCATCAATCTAAAGCTGCACTAGGAATATTTGTGAGAATTACTGAATGGAGCTGGCTGCCAAGTCCAACCCAGTGCCTCAGTAGCACACAGGAGTGACCCATGCTGGAATCATCTCAGGACAATGGAGAAAACAGACCATTTTAAAGGCTCAATTTTCTCCACAGTTCTTGAGCCACTAGGAAAAAGGAAACTCTCCAATTATCAGTCGGTTTTTATGACCAGCCTTTTGTGTCCTGTTCAGAGCTGACTTCTGAGTGGAGGAAGGAAGAGACACAGTCTTTGCATACAGCTAAACATGTGCTTCCTAAAGCAATCCAAAAGTCCATGAGATCAAAGACAGCACAGCGCCTGCAAGCACGCCAGAAAGGTTGACACCACGTTGGCTTGCTCCCTCTATAGAGGATATGCTGAGGAGGGCTCATGCTTCTTTTTGCTGATTCCAGGGAGGTTTTTGAAGAGATTTTCCATAGGTTTAATAGATGTTGAGCCAAACTCATGAAGAAGCTAATTGTTCAGCCTGACCAGTTTGGGCCCTTTCATGTGCCCTGGGATGAGACAAACAGAAACAAGTACAAGGAACGTCTGAGGATAAGAGTGGAGGCCATAAGACCACCACTTACCTGACCTCCTCCCATTGCATGTACACCCCGGTCAAAAACCCCATTGAAGATTTTAGCTATAACCACGTGGATCTGGATGAGTTCTGAGCTGGGGCAGATTCTGGCCCAGTGTATCTAAATGTTGACCCAAATGACTGAAAATCCGCAGTTCTGAGCTTTGTGCCTAGCCCTAGCATAGCTTCCTTACAGCACAGGTGACAGGTTGGGGACAATATTTCATAATGAACGTTTGCAAAGCATTCTGAGCTCCTCTGACCCAAATGGCTCCAGCAAAGGTAAACCAGCCAGTTGACACCGAATTATAATCACAGCCAAAAGAGCAGTGCTCAAATTATGAGGAAAAGGGAGGGGGACCCTGAATTTCAAGTGGCTTGCTTCAATTTTAACAGTAGTGAGAAGTAAGAGGCCATAAGACAGAAGGGCGGTAGCCTCTAAAAGTAGTAAAGTCCCCCCAGTCCCTCTGTAGTTTGGGCACTGAAAAAACCAGCCATTCATCTCTGCTGAGCCATGCCCATGAAACAGGAAACCCAAGGCAGGATAAGGAACCAAGAACAGTGCTGGATGTGACTGAACAAATGCTGCAGTAGTGCTTTGCCAATGTCAGATCTCAATAAGTCTGCCAGGCTGGGTGTCTTCACATTACACTAAGAGAGAAACTGAGTCTCATAGACTCTCAGACTTTAAGGTCAGAAGGGACCATCATGATCATCTAGTCTGTCATCTGCCCTCCTGCAGGCCACAGAACCTCACCCACCCACATATTCCTAAAATAGATTTTTCCATCCTAAGTGCAGGACTCTGCACGTGTCCTTCTTGAACCTCATCAGATTTCTTTTGGCCCAATCCTCTAATTTGTCTAGGTCACTCTGGACCCTATCCCTACCCTCCAGCATATCTACCTCTCCCCCAGCTTAGTGTCATCCGCAAACTTGCTGAGGGTGCAGTTCATCCAGATCATTAATGAAGATATTGAACAAAACCGGCCCCAGGACAGACCCCTGGGGCATTCTGCTTGATACCAGCTGCCAACTAGACATCGAGCCATTGAGCCTGATGATCTAGTCAGTTTTCTATCCACCTTATAGTCCATTCATCCAATCCATACTTCTTTAACTTGCTGGCAAGAATACTATGGGAGACCATATCAAAAGCTTTGCTAAGGTATATGACGGCCCACCGCTTTTCTCGTATCCACAGAGCTGGTTATCTCATCATAGAAGGCAATCAGGTTGGTCAGGCATGACTTGCCCTTGGTGAATCCATGTTGACTATTCCTGGTCACCTTCCTCTCCAAGTGCTTCAAAATGGATTCCTTGAGGACCTGCTCCATGATTTTTCCAGGGACAGAGATGAGGTTAACTTGTCTGTGGTTCCCCACATTCTCCTTCCCTTTTTAAAAGATGGGCACTATATTTGCCTTTTTCCAATTGTCCTAGACCTTCTGCAATCACCACGAGTTTTCAAAGATAATTGCCAATGGCTCTGTAATCACATCAGCCAACTCCCTCAGCACCCTCGGATGCATTGCATCCAGTCCCATGGACTTGTGCATGTCCAGCTTTTCTAAATAGTCCTTAACCTGTTCTTTCACCACTAAGGGCTGCTCACCACCTCCCCATACTATTCTGCCCAGTGCAGCAATTTGGGATTTGACCTTGTCTGTGAAGACCGAGACAAAAAAGAGCATTGAGTACTTCAGCTTTTTCCACATCATCTGTCACTAGGTTGCCTCCCGCATTAAGTAAGAGTCCCACACTTTCCCTGACCTTCTTCTTGTTGCTAACATACCTGAAGAAACCCTTCTTGTTACCCTTCACATCCCTTGCTAACTGCAACTCCAATTGTGCTTTGGCGTTCCCTATTAAATCCCTGCATGCTCGAGCAATATTTTTATACTCCTCCTGGTCATCCATCCAAGTTTCCACGTCTTGTAAGCTTCCTTTGTGTGTTTAAGCTCACCGAAGATTTCACTGTTAAGCCAAGCTGGTCATCTGCCATATTTGCTATTCTTTCTGCACATCAAGATGGTTTGTTCCTGCTCCCTCAATAAGGCTTCTTTAAAATACAGCCAGCTCTCCTGGACTCTTTTCCCCCTCATGTTATTCTCCCAGGGGATCCTGTCCATCAGTTCCCTGAGGGAATCAAAGTCTGATTTTCTGAAGTCCAGGGTCTGTATTTTGCTACTCTCCTTTCTTCCTTTTGCCAGGATCCTGAACTCGACCATCTCATGGTCACTGCTGCCTAGGTTCCCACCTACTTCTAATTACCCTATCAATTCTTCCCTGTTTGTGAGCAGCAGGTCAAGAGGAGAATGGCCCCTAGTTGGTTCCTCCAGCACTTGCACCAGGAAGTTGTCCCCAACACTCTCCCAAAACTTCCTGGATTGTCTGTGCACTGCCGTATTGCTCTCCCAGCAGATGTTAGGATGACTGAACTCCCCCACGAGAACCAGGGCCTGTGATCTGGAAACTTCTGTTAATTGTCCGAAGAAAGCCTCGTCCACCTCATTCCCTTGGTCCAGTGGTCGATAGCAGATGCCCACCATGACATCACCCTCATTGCTCTCGGTTCTAAACTTAACCTAAAGACAGCTGTAGTAGCACAAGAGCCAGCAAACAGAGCAGTAAACAGGGGAGTCTGAGTGGGAATCTGCAAGGGGAGTTTGCATTGCGGTGCTCGTTTGGGGTTTGTTTTTGCTGCGTGTGGTGATGTTTTGGTGTGGTTTGTTTCCCAGATGAATAGGATTTAGGTGTGAAGGCTACGGCAGCTACAGAGGCAGCAGCAGTAGTAACACAAGCAGGGGAGGACGCAATGAAGATGACTGGGTGTGGAAGCTGCGGTATGTACATGATCCTGGAGAGAGAACCTGGAAAGAGTTTCATCTGCATGAAATGCCGCCTGGTAGAGCCGATGGAAGAAAAGATCCGAGGACTGGAGATGCAGGTGGAAAGTCTGGTTGAGTTTAGAAGGGGGTTTGAGCAGATGATGGAGCAAAGACATGAGGTGGCTGAAGGGAAAAGCTCAGACTTGCAGATGGAAGCAGGACTAAAGAACTCTGAGGGGAGACTGCTGGGTGAAGAAAATGGAAAGTGGCACAATTGGAGTTGCAGTTAGCAAGGGATGTGACTAAGAGAATCAGGCACAGGAAAAGACAGGCCAATGAAGGAGAAATAGAGCTCAATAACAGGTTTGCAGAGTTGGAAAATGAAGAAGGGGTACAGCAGGTGGACACTGAAGGTGGAAGAGCAAGGAAGAAAAGAAGAGCAGCTAGTTCTATAGGAAAAGGGGAAGAGTCAATGGAGACAACACCAAATATGAGCCCCAGGAGGATACAGAATGGGTTGAAGAGGATTACAAGGGAGAATAGGAATGGAAAGGACTTGCAGCCAGAGGGAGCAGAAGATAGACCGGAGAATCACACCGTCACCAGAAAAAGGCAGGTCTATGTGATTGGGGACTCCTTACTGAGAAGAATAGACAGTCCTGTAACCAGAGCTGATCCAGAGAACAGAAGGGTGTGCTGTCTACCAGGTGCTAAGATATGGGATGTGGACCTGAGGCTGAAAAGGATCCTAACGGGAGCAGGAAAAAATTCATTGATTGTCCTTCATGTGAGAACAAATGATACGGCTAGATTCTCACTGGAACGTATCAAGGGAGACTATGTCAGGCTGGGGAAGATGCTTAAGGAAATCGAGGCTCAGGTGATCTTCAGTGGGATTCTGCCTGTTCCTAGAGAAGGTCAACAAAGGTGTGACAAGATTATGATGCTTAACAGATGGCTCAGGTACTGGTGCTATAAGGAGAGCTTTGGGATGTATGGCCACTGGGAGGCATTCATGGACAGAGAACTGTTCTCTGGGGATGGACTTCACCTGAGTAGGGAGGGAAACAGACTTCTAAGATGGAGGATGTCACAACTGATTAAGAGAGCATTAAACTAGGAATTTGGGAGAGATGGTTGGGAGATGTCCAGGTAATCTCCATGCCAGATTTTAACATTGAGAGGGAAGAAAACGAATAAGAAAGGATACAGTCATGGGTAGGAGAATGGACATAAGAAGGAAGGGTAGTGTAGATACCAGTGTAATAGGTCATATTGGCGGTAGAATGTCTGTGCCTAATCGGGTAAAGAATGTGAGTTAAGCCAAACAGCAAAAATTAAGATGTTTGTACACTAATGTGAGGAGCCTAGGTAAAAAAATGGAGGAACTAGAGCTACTGGTGCAGGAAGTGAAACCAGATATTATAGGGAAAACAGAAACAATGTGGAACAGTAGTCATGACTGGAGCACAGGTATTGAAGGGTATGTGCTGTTTAGGAAAGACAGAAATAAAGGCAAAGGTGGTGGAGTAGCATTGTATATCAATGATGAGGTAGACTGTAAAGAAATAAGAAGTGATGGAATGGAGAAGACAGAGTCTGACTGGGCAAAAATCACATTGGGGAAGAAAGCTACTAGATCCTGCCCTGGAATAGTGCTTGGGGTGTGCTATGGACCACCGGGATCCGATCTGGATATGGATAGAGACCTCTTTAATGTTTTTAATGAAGTAAATACTAATGGGAACTGCGTGATCATGGAATACTTTAACTTCCCAGATATAGACTGGAGACAAGTGCTAGTAATAATAACAGGGCTCAGATTTTCCTGGATGCGATAGCTGATGGATTCCTTCATCAAGTAGTTACTGAACCAACAAGAGGGGATGCCATTTTAGATTTAGTTTTGGTGAATAGCGAGGACCTCATAGAAGAAATGGTTGTATGGGACAATCTTGGTTCGAGTGATCATGAGCTAATTCAGTTCAAACTGAATGGAAGGATAAACAAAAATAAATCTGCAACTAGGGTTTTTGATTTCAAAAGGGCTGACTTTCAAAAATTAAGGAAAGTGGTTAGGGAAGTGGATTGGACTGGATCACTTATGGATCTAAAGGCGGAGGAGGCCTGGAATTACTTCAAGTCAAAGTTGCAGAAGCTGTCAAAAGCCTGGATCCCAAGAAAGGGTAAAAATTTCATAGGCAGGAGTTGTAGACTAAGCTGGATGAGCAAGCATCTCAGAGAGGTGATTAAGAAAAAGCAGAAAGCATATAAGGAGTGGAAGATGGGAGGGATCAGCACGGAAAGCTATCTTACTGAGGTCAGAACATGTAGAGATAAAGTAAGAAAGGCTAAAAGTCATGTAGAGTTGAACCTTGCAAAGGGAATTAAAACCAATAGTAAAAGGTTCTATAGCCATATAAATAACAAGAAAAAAGGGAAAGAAGAGGTGGGACTGCTAAACACTTAGGATGGAGTGTAGGTCAAGGATAATCTAGGCATGGCCCAATATCTAAACAAATACTTTGCCTCAGTCTTTAATGAGGCTAATGAGGAGCTTAGGGATAATGATAGGATGACAAATGGGAAGGAGGATATGGAGGTAGATATTACCATATCCGAGTTAGAAGCCAAACTCAAACAGCTTAATGGGACTAAATGGGGGGCCCAGATAATCTTTATCCAAGAATATTAAAGGAACTGGCACATGAAATTACAAACCCATTGGCAAGAATTTTTAATGGATCTATATCAGGGGTTGTACCATATGACTGGAGAATTGCTAACATAGTTCCTATTTTTAAGAAAGGAAAAAAAAGTGATTCGGGTAACTACAGGCCTGTTAGTTTGACATCTGTAGTATGCAAGGTCTTGGAAAAAATTTTGAAGGAGAAAGTAGTTAAGGACATTGAGGTCAATGGTAATTGGGACAAAATACAACATAGTTTTACAAAAGGTAGATCATGCCAAACCAACTTGATCTCCTTCTTTGAGAAAGTGACAGATTTTTTAGACAAAGAAAATGCAGAGGATCTAATTTACCTCGATTTCAGTAAGGCGTTTGATACGGTTCCACATGGGGAATTATTAGTTAAATTCGAAAAGATGGGGATCAATATGAAAACTGAAAGGTGGATAAGGAACTGGTTAAAGGGGAGACTACAACAGGTCACACTGAAAGGTGAACTGCCAGGCTGGAAGAAGGTTACTAGTGGAGTTCCTCAGGGATCAGTTTTGGGACCAATCTTCTTTAATCTTTTTATTACTGACCTCGGCATAAAAAGTGGGAGTGTGCTAATAAAGTTTGCGGATGACACAAAGCTGGGAGATATTGCCAATACAGAGAAGGACCGGGATATCATATAGGAAGCTCTGGATGACCTTGTAAACTGGAGTAATAGTAATAGGATGAAATTTAATAGTGAGAAGTGTAAGGTCATGCATTTAGGGATTAATAACAAGAATTTTAGTTATAAGCTGGGGACGTATCAATTGGAAGTAACGGAGGAGGAGAAGGACCTTGGAGTATTGGTTGACCACAGGATGACTAGGAGCCGCCAATGTGATATGGCTGTGAAAAAAGCTAATGCGGTCTTGGGATGCATCAGGCGAGGTATTTCCAGTAAAGATAAGGAGGTGTTAGTACCATTATATTAGGCACTGGTGAGACCTCATCTAGAATACTGTGTGCATTTCTGGTCTCCCATGTTTAAGAAAGATGAATTCAGACTGGAACAGGTACAGAGAAGGGCTACTAGGATGATCTGAGGAAACCTGTCTTATGAAAAAAGAAAAGGAGTACTTGTGGCACCTTAGAGACTAACAAATTTATTAGAGCATAAGCTTTCGTGAGCTACAGCTCACTTCATCGGATGCATTTGGTGGAAAAAAAGTTTTTTTTTCTAATAAATTTGTTAGTCTCTAAGGTGCCACAAGTACTCCTTTTCTTTTTGCGAATACAGACTAACACGGCTGCTACTCTGAAACCTGTCTTATGAAAGGAGACTCAAGGAGCTTGGCTTGTTTAGCCTAACCAAAAGAAGACTTAGGGGAGATATGATTGCTCTCCACAAATATATCAGAGGGATAAATACCAGGGAGGGAGAGGAATTATTTAAGCTCAGTACCAATGTGTACACAAGAACAAAAGGATATAAACTGGCCATCAGGAAGTTTAGACTTGAAATTAGATGAAGGTTTCTAACCATCAGAGGAGTGAAGTTCTGGAACAGCCTTCCAAGGGAAGCAGTGGGGGCAAAAGATCTATCTGGCTTCAAGATTAAGCTCAATAAGTTTATGGAGGAGACAGTATGATGGGATAACATGATTTTGGCAATTAATTGATCTTTGACTATTAGTGATAAATAGGCCCAATGGCCAGTGATGGGATGTTAGATGGGGTGGGATCTGAGTTACTACAGAGAATTCTTTCCTGGGTATCTGGCAGGTGAGTCTTGCCCACCTGCTCAGGGTTCAGCTGATCACCATATTTGGGGACAGGAAGGAATTTTCCTCTAGGGCAGACTGGCAGAGGCCCTGGGGGTTTTTCACCTTCCCCTGCAGCGTGGGGCATGGGTCACCTGCTGGAGATTCTCTGCACCTTGAAGTCTTTAAACCATGATTTGAGGACTTCAGTAGCTCAGACATAGGTGAGAGGTTCATTGCAGGAGTGAGTTGGTGAGATTCTGTGGCCTGCATTGTGAAAGAGGTCAGACTAGATGATCATAATGGTCCCTTCTGACCTTAAAGTCTATGAGTCTATGAGACTTTCAACACGCTTTTCTCCAGTTTCATACTGGAGCTCTGAGCAATCATACTGCACTCTTACATACAGTGCAGCTCCTCCACCTTTCCTCCCCTGCCTGTCCTTCCTGAACAGTTTATACCCATCCATGACAGTGCTCCAGTCACATGAGTTACCCCACCAAGTTTATGTTATTCCAATCACATCATAGTTCCTTGAATGTGCCAGGACTTCCAATTCTTTCTGCTTGTTTCCCAGGCTTCTTGTGTTTGTGTACCGGTACCTAAGATAACTAGCTGATTGCCCTACTTTCTCAGTATGAATCAGGAGGCCCCCGCGTTGTACCCTCCTCCTTGTGTTTCTTCCCGATATCCCACTTCCCCACTTACCTCAGGGCTTAGATCTCCATCCCTCAGTGAACCTAGTTTAAAGCCCTCCTCACTAGGTTAGCAAGCATGCCTGCGAAGATGGTCTTCCCTCTCTTCATTAGGTAGATCCCATCTCTTCCTAGCAACCCTTCTTCCCGGAACAGCATCTCATGGTCGAAGAATCCAAAGCCCTCTCTCTGACACCACCTGCGTAACCACGCATTTACTTCCACAATTTGATGGTCCCTACCTGGGCCTTTTCCTTCAACAGGGAAGATGGACGAGAACACCACTTGTGCCTCAAACTCCTTTATCCTTCTTCCCAGAGTCACGTAGTCTGTAGTGACCAGCTGAATGTCATTCTTGGCAGTATCATTGGTGCCCACGTGGAGAAGTAGAAAGGGGTAGCCATCCGAGGGTTGATCAGTCTCAGCAGGAACTCTGTCACATCCTGAATTCTAGTTCCAGGCAAGCAGCACAATTCTCCAGTTTCCCAGTCTGGATGGCAGATGGATGACACCGTCCCCCTTAAGAGGGAGTTCCTGATCACGACCAGTCGTATCCTTCTCTTGGGAGTGGTGGTCATGGAACCCCCATCCCTAGGATAATGCATCCCATGCCTTCCAGTCGATGGGGTCTTCTTCTGATCCCTTCCCTCAGATAACTCTTCCAAACCATTTCCCGCCATAGTACCTGTGCTGAGAGCCTGAAAACAGTTTCTTACCTCTGTCTGCACTGGGGGCACATGGATTCTCCTCTTTCTTCTTCTGGAGGTCACATGCTGCCAATTTTCTTCCCCGTTATGCATTGCCCCCTCTGATTCTTCAGCGTGCTGTGCCTGCAGTATCAAATGCTGACTTTCATAAAGTCTTCATTTTCTCTGTGCAACACAGGTTTGATACTTGGGTCTCCAGTCCTTTAACTTTCTCTTCCAATATGGAGACCAGCTTGCACTTCGTACAGACGTAGTCTCTTCTATCCTCTGGGAGAAAGACAAACATGGCACATCCTGTGCAGGTCATAACAGCTGATCACTCACTGTCCATATTGTCTTCCTTCTAAGAGCCTCTTCAGATGTTGTATTTACTACTCACAGAAGCCTGAAAGGCAAAAACTCTGTGGGATCTCCCCCGCAGGCAAACTCCCTCTGTTTGCTTCTCTTCTGTTCTCAGCTCACTTGGTTCACAACTGGCTGCTTTTTTATAAGGCTGCTAGATTGAAGTAGTTGCCCCAGCTCAAAGTCTTCCCTCAATCAACCATTCAAGGCCCACCTGGAACAAAGCACTCCCAATTCACACTTTTCAAATAAACAACCACACGGTCAAACAGTCCCTACAACTAGCACCAGTCAAACAAATAATCACAACAGACAGACACTCGGATATTCATCCCACCAGCTCACAACATAGGCCCCCTAATGCAGCACTCACCGTAGCTCCTCTCAGATAGTTCCCAGGCAAAGTCCCTCTGTTTGCTTCTCCTCTGTTCACAGCATGCTAGAACTGCATTAGCCTGTTTCATGGGCACATCACATTGGCAGCTCATAGTCATCCTGTGATCAATCAATACACCCAGCTCTTTCTCCTCCTCTATTATTTCCAACTGATAAGTTCCCAGCTTATAGCAAAAATGCTTGTTGTTAGTCCCTCAGTGCATGACCTTGCACTTTGCACTATTAAATTTCATCCCATTTCCATTACTCCAGTTTTCAAGACTGTCATCAGGTGGGCAAAGGTCCAATGAATGAGAATTCCCCGGTCATTTAGCTGCAGATTGCACAATGAAGCAGATGCACCTTGCTGACCATGTGAGATCTCCTGCACATTGCTATGGCCTTATTTTCATTCTACAATAACCTCGCCTTTTAGCATGAAGTAAACATCTCCAGCGCCTTGTCTCCATCAGATCACAGAACTGGTCTTAGGACAGCCTTGCTTTCTCTTAATGAACATTCTCATTGAAATGTTTTGAATATCAACAGTTCCTGTCTTTCCAGGATCTAGGTAGACTTACTCCTGCCTCAGCACAGGGGGATGGACTAGATGACTTCTATAGGTCCTTTTCAGCCCTACATTTCTATGATTTAATTATTCTCCCATATCAGCCGGAGGCTGGAATATTGGCCTGAATAACAACAGGATTATTAGATCCAGGTTGAAAATTTTTCAATGAAATGTTTTTCCTTCAGAAAATGACATTTCATTAAAATCAAAACTTCCTTGAGAACATCGCAATTACAGTGAAATTTTATGTAGGAAAAAAAAAGTTGAAATAAAATGTTTCAATAAAGATTAAATCTTATCAGACTGGAAATTTCACTTTTTGTTTTGAAATTTATTTTCTATAATATTTTATAAGTTATAATATCAAATTTAACTGTAACTCCCACTTGCTGTTTGCTAGCTCCTGGAGTGCCAGTTGTTAAGATCCCTCTAGGGGACCTTACCAACAGGACTACAGCTATGATGACTACCATAACCTTCTGACAACATTTCCCAGAATGCTTGGAGTCAGTGATGAGGACAGAAGGAACTAGAAATCCTTTCTGAGGCCAATCGGGAGGTTTCGGCATGGGGTGATCTGGACAAACAGTCCACTGGACTAACGACAAGCAAGTAGGGTCGCCATCCTGACATTCACAAAATACTGGACATTCCAGTACTTCTACCCTTGCCAGTGTGACCTTTCATGCCTGGTGCTTCCGAGATCATGTTGGTGGGGACAGAGTGACAAGCTCTTCAAAAGCTGCCCCCTGCCCAGTACCAGACAAAACCATGTCCAGTTTTGTCTCAGTACTGGATGGGGGACAAACCACCCAAAAAGAGGACTGGCCAGTTTAAAACTGGCCTAATCACCTTCCTACAAGCAAGGGCTGCCGCACCCACTGCGAGGGGACAACCTAACTACACAAAGGAGAGAGAGAGTTAATTTCAGTTTGGGTTTGAAAGCTGGGAAAGAGACAGCTCAGGGAGTCCAAGCAAAACTTCCTCTTCCCCCAAATAGAGTTCATCTGCTGCTGGGAAATCCAGGAGCATAGATCAGGCAGCTCAAGCCCTGCAGCAACCAGCATCCAGCAGAGAGAGCTCTACACCAGTGCCGTCTACCAAGAGACAGCCAAGATCTCCCCAGGATGTTGATCAATTGGAGAGGGTTCAGAGAAGAGCCACGAAAATGATTCAAGGATTAGAAAACCTGCCTAATAGAGATAGACTGAAGAAATTCAATCTATGTAGCTTTACAAAGACAAAGTTAAGGGATGACTTAATTACAGTCTATAAGTACCTACACGGGAAACAAATGTTCAATAATTCAATCTAACAGACAGAGGTGTAAAAAGATCCCAGCACTGGAAGTTGAAGCTTGACAAATTCAGGTTGAAAATAAAGTGTAAATTTTTGACAGTGAGAGTAAGTCACCATTAGAACAATTTAACAAGGGTCATGGTGGATTCTTCATCACTGACACTTTTTAAATCAAGATCCAATGTTTTTCTGAATGCTTTACTTTAGGAATTACTGTGGGGTAAGTCTCTGGCCTTAGCTGTGTAGGAGGTCAGACCTGATGATCACAGTGGTCCCTTCTGGCCTTGGGACCTATAAATCTAGGATTCTAGATCAGGGAGCCCACATGATTGGTAGGAGTCAGTAGAGAAGCCTGTCCCACCCAGGGGTGGAGAACAAAGTAAGGGCACCTTTTTGTTTCATGTTCCATCTCAGGATACTCAAGCTCAGCCTATTATCTGCCTGAGAAGGTGCCAGGGAGGGAGCTGGGGGTGGGGATAAATTGAGAGTGTTGGGAGAGGGCAGATTGGTTTATTTATTAATGTTTAGTACTTATTAGTTAACCTTCCCCATTTCCTTCCCTCAACCCTTCCCGTTCCCAGTAAAGGTCTCCTTGTTATGCTGGTATTCAGGGAGTGTCATTCCTGCTCTGGGGCTTGAGTTGATGTACTTTATTTTCCCTCATGTACTGGGCTTTACACTCCTTGCCAACTGGTTGTATTGACTTTCACTAGGGACAGAACCCCTGTGCATGGCACAGCGAGGAATTACCGGCGGTAGAGGCACCAGGTGCCAGAAAAGAATCCTGGACCCAACCCATGTGAGGAGTGAACATGTCTCTCCTAATGTTGGTGATAGCAAGCACCAGAAAGAGAAAAGGGAGGAGGCATGAGCCACATCTAGGGAGAGTTTAAAATCAGAATGAAATGTTGCTACTGACTTAAAACAATGTACAATTTTTTTGCTTTTGTTTCAATTCAGAACAAAATCAGAATTTGAAATGTTGGCATTTCCAATGGAACAGAAAATCCAAGTTTTTCACCAGTTCTAAGTGTTATCATGAAAAGAATAGATACAGTTCCGTGTTCCTTGCTTATGGCAGATTGGCACAGACCAAACCAGTAGAGTTTGCATCATTTCCTTCCCTGAATGAAACATGTGTTGTTTTCAAGGGAGAATCAATTCAAAACCACTTTTTCCACCAAGGGAAGTCTGTGCTATGCAAACAATAAAGACCTCCAGGAAAGATAACTTTGCAAACTGTTGTTTTTATATCTCAGCAGGAGTACAAATAAACCTAGACTGGTGATCAGTTGCCTTATGGATAGAAGTAGATTGTGGATTAATCTGGAAATTGATGTGCCACACAGAAAATATTGAGCCACATTTGGCTTTCTGTTTCACAGGTGTAAATGCATCTGCCTACTTCAGGTATTTCTAAGGCAACTATCATGGTATCTAAGAATAAACCTATCTCATCATCAATATTATAAAAATATTATAAAAAGCCAGTTATAAAAAGCTAGTCAGCTGCAAACCAGCTGAGTGGCGAACAGCAGAGAGGCTAACAGAGGGAATTTACCTGGGAGTTCACCTGGGGAGAGTCCACTGACGCTTACATCTTCCCAGCTTCTCTGAGTAGTTACTACAACTCCTAAGGAAGCTTGTAGAAGGAAGGTAATATGGATGGTGAGCGTTCAGCTGTTATGACCTGCACTGGATGTGCCATATTTGTCTTTCTTCCACAGGACAGAAGCGACTTTGTCTGTACAAAGTGCAAGTTGGTCTCCACATTGAAAGAGAAGGTTCAAGGTCTGGAGAAACAAGTATCGACCCTGCGTTGCATAAGAGAAACTGAAGATTTCCTGGACAGACGTCAGGATATGCTTCTACGGACACAAAATTCTGAAGATTCAGAACAGGCTGCGCAGCGGGGACAGAAGGACGGTGAAGAAATTTGGCAGCATGTGACCTCCAGAAGAAGAAAGGGGAGATTCAATATACTAGCAATGCAGATATAGATAAGCAACCATTTTCATGTTCTCTCAACAGGTACTAATGCGGAGAGTGGACTAGATGATACATCTGAGGGAAGGGAACAGAAGGAGACTCCGCCAATTGGAAGGCATGAGATGCACTGTCCTAAGGATGGGGGTTCCACGACCACCGCTCCCAAGAGAAGGAAGCGGGTGGTTGTGGTCGGGGACTCTCTCCTCCGGGGGACTGAGTCATCTATCTGCTGCCCTGACAGGGAAAACCGAGAAGTCTGCTGCTTGCCAGGAGCTAGGATTCACGATGTGTCGGAGAGACTGCCGAGACTCATCAAGCCCTCAGATCACTACCCCTTCCTGCTTCTCCATGTGGGCACCAATGATACTACCAAGAATGACCTTGAGCGGATCACTGCAGACTACGCGGCTCTGGGAAGGATAAAGGAGTTTGAGGCACAAGTGGTCTTCTCGTCCATCCTCCCCATGGAAGGAAAAGGCCCAAGTAGAGACCGTTGAATCTTGGAAGTCAACAAATGGCTATGCAGGTGGTGTCGGAGAGAAGGCTTTGGAGTCTTTGACCATGGGATGGTGTTCCAAGAAGGAGGAGTGCTAGGGAGAGACGGGCTCCACCTAACGAAGAGAGGGAAGAGCATCTTCACAAGCAGGCTGGCTAATCTAGTGAGAAGGTCTTTAAACTAGGTTCACCAGGGGAAGGAGACCAAAGCCCTGAGGTAAGTGGGGAAGTGGGATACTGGGAGGAAGCACGAGCAGGAGAACGCAAGAGGCGAGGGCTCCTGCCTCATACTGAGAAAGCAGGACGATCAGCGACTTATCTCAAGTGCCTATACACAAATGCAAGAAGCCTGGGAAACAAGCAGAAAGAACTGGAAGTCCTGGCACAGTCAAGGAATTAGGATGTGATTGGAATAACAGAGACGTGGTGGGATAACTCACATGATTGGAGTACTGTCATGGATGGATATAAATGGTTCTGGAAGGACAGGCAGGGCAGAAAAGGTGGGGGAGTTGCATTGTATGGAAGGGAGCAGTATGACTACTCAGAGCTCCGCTATGAAACTGCAGAAAATCCTGAGAATCTCTGAATTAAGTTTAGAAGTCTGAGCAACAAGGGTGATGTCGTGGTGGGAGTCTGCTATAGACCACCGGACCAGGGGGATGAGGTGGACGAGGCTTTCTTCCGGCAACTAACGGAAATTACTAGATCGCAGGCCCTGGTTCTCATGGGAGAGTTCAATCACCCGGATATCTACTGGGAGAGCAATACAGCAGTGCACAGACAATCCAGGAAGTTTTTAAAAAGTGTAAGGGACAATTTCCTGGTGCAAGTGCTGGAGGAACCAAGTAGGGGAAGAGCTCTTCTTGACCAGCTGCTCACAAACTGGGAAGAATTAGTAGGGGAAGCAAAAGTGGATGGGAACCTGGGAGGCAGTGACCATGAGATGGTCGAGTTTAGGAACATGACAAAAGGAAGAAAGGAGAGCAGCAGAATACAGACCCTGGACTTCAGAAAAGCAGACTTTGATTCCCTCAGGGAACTGATGGGCAGAATCCCCTGGGAGAATAACATGAGGGGGAAAGGAGTCCAGGAGAGCTGGTTGTATTTTAAAGAATCCTTATTGAGGTTACAGGGACAAACCATCCTGATGTGTAGAAAGAATAGCAAATATGGCAGGCACCCAGCTTGGCTTAACAGTAAAATCCTTGCTGAGCTTAAACACAAAAAAGAAGCTTACAAGAAGTGGAAGACTGGACAAATAACCAGGGAGGAGTACAAAAATATTGCTGAGGCATGCAGGAGTGAAATCAGGAAGGCCAAATCACACCTGGAGTTGCAGCTAGCAAGAGATGTTACGAGTAACAAGAAGGGTTTCTTCAGGTATGTTAGCAACAAGAAGAAAGTCAAGGAAAGTGTGGGCCCCTTACTGAATGAGAGAGGCAACCTAGTGACAGAGGATGTGGAAAAAGCTAATGTACTCAATGCTTTTTTTGCCTGTCTTCACGAACAAGGTCAGCTCCCAGACTACTGCACTGGGCAGCACAGCATGGGGAGCAGGTGACCAGCCCTCTGTGAAGAAAGAAGTGATTTGGGACTACTTAGTAAAACTGGAAGGGAGCACAAGCCCATGGGGCCGGATGTGCTGCATCCAAGAATGCTAAAGGAGTTGGCAAATGTGATTGCAGAGCCATTACTTATCTAAGAGTACATTATCTTTGAAAACTCGTGGCGATCAGGGGAAGTCCAGGATGACTGGAAAAAGGCTAATGTAGTACCCATCTTTAAAAAAGGGAAGAAGGAGGATCCTGGGAACTACAAGCCAGTCAGCCTCACCTTGGTCCCTGGAAAAATCATGGAGCAGGTCCTCAAGGAATCAATTCTGAATCACTTAGAGGAGAGGAAAGTGATCAGGAACAGTCAGCATGGATTCACCAAGGGCAAGTCATGCCTGACTAATCTAATTGCCTTCTATGAAGAGATAACTGGCTTTGTAGATGAGGGGAAAGCAGTGGACATGTTATTCCTTGACTTTAGCAAAGCTTTTGACACAGTCTCCCACAGTATTCTTGCCAGAAAGTTAAAGAAGTATGGGCTGGATGAATGGACTATAAGGTGGATAGGAAGCTGGCTAGATCATCAGGCTCAATGGGTAGTGATCAATGGCTCCATGTCTAGTTGGCAGCCGGTATCAAGTGGAGTGCCCCAAGGGTCAGTCCTGGGGCTGGTTTTGTTCAATATCTTCATTAATGATCGGGAGGATGGCGTGGACTGCACCCTCAGCAAGTTTGCAGATTACATTAAACTGGGAGGAGAGGTAGATTCGTTGGAGGGTAGGATAGAATACAGAGGGCCCTAGACAAATTAGAGGATTGGGCCAAAAGAAATCTGATGAGGTTCAACAAGGACAAGTGCAGAGTCCTGCACTTAGGATGGAAGAATCCCATGCACCGCTACAGACTAGGGACCGAATGGCTCTGCAGCTGTTCTGCAGAAAAGGACCTAGGGGTTACTGTGGACAAGAAGCTGGATATGAGTCAACAGTGTGCCGTTGTTGCCAAAAAGGCCAATGGCATTTTGGGATGTATAAGTAGCGACACTGTCAAGAGATCGAGGGATATGATCGTTCCCCTCTATTTGGCATTGGTGAGGCCTCATCTGGAGTACCGTGTCCAGTTTTGGGCCCCACACTATAAGAAGGATGTGGAAAAATTGGAAAGTGTCCAACGGAGGACAACAAAAATGATTGGGGACTGGAACACATGACTTATGAGGAGAAGCTGAGGGTACTGAGATTGTTTAGTCTGCAGAAGAGAAGAATGAGGAGGGATTTGATAGCTGCTTTCAACTACCTGAAAGGGGGTTCCAAAGAGGATGGATCCAGACTGTTCTCAGTGGTAGCAGATGATAGAATGAGGAGTAATGGTCTCAAGTTGCAGTGGGGGAGGTTTAGGTTGGATATTAGGAAAATCTTTTTCACTAGGAGGGTGGTGAAGCACTGGAATGAGTTACCTAGGGAGGTGGTGGAATCTCCTTCCTTAGAGGTTTTTAAGACAAAAACCTTGACAAGGCTCTGGCTGGGATGATTTAGTTGGGGTTGGTCCTGCTTTGAGCAGGGGGTTGGACTAGATACCTCCTGAGGTCCCTTCCAACCCTGAAATTCTATGATTCTATTATTCAATGTAGTCACTCTGGATTTACAGCCCGGTGACTGAAAGTCAATTTGATCCAATCTATTGAAGAAAACATATGGCATTCACGGTTCTGATGCAAATGAGAGCCAGATTCCTTTCTGCATCTTCTGGAATCAGTGTGGATTTCTAATCTGTGCTAATATACCCTCCACACCCTGCTTCAATTCAGAGCATGCACTGGTTGATGGGCGCTTCAAAGCTAAACTAGCCAGATCAAGCCCAGCCTGGTTGGTCAATTAGGTAGTTAAAACAGACAAGTCACCTGGTTCTTGAAGCTAGCGGGGCAGAAATGGTCATTCAGTCTGCTGTGGTTAGATTGACATAAAGGATCCATCTCTCTATCTATTGTTATGTCCACAGCATACACACACAGAACTTAGATAAAGACTTAACTACTCTTCCTAGAATGTTGCAATGTAACATGACTTTGTTCCTTAGAATTCACAGTGATCATGCACAAGAACCCCCCAAAAAGAGAGACACAACTGACTGCTCCTCCTAGCCTGCAAGCAAGACCAGGAAATCCCCTGGAATTTAAAGTGATAGCTTGTCATTTTTCTACACAGTTTTCAATACAGCAGATCTACAAACTGAGCTGTACTAGCACAAATACATGTGAAAAGTGAATTTGAAGCTCAATTATTCACTCAAAGCAAATTGCAAATTGTGCATGTGATTGTAACATTAGTTATATAAATCATCCAATCATGGAACAGAAGCTAAACCATGTGACTTATTTAACTAAGCAATGCAGCAAGGATGTTCAGATTCTAATATTGAATATTCACAGCAGACTGTGAGCTCCTGGTAGAGGGGAAACATTCACAAAGAAATCCGTGAATAATTTCAAGTAACAAGATGTGAGACATTTGGAACATGTGTGCCAGCATTTTCCAAAGAGAAAATGAGGCAGTTTGACTAATTAAGTATCAGCTCCCAATTATGCACTGGGATCTAGCCATAAATGAGATTGTCAGACATTCTTTGTGCAGGCATACAGAGTGTGTGTAATGCTACAAACTGGCACATATTAGCACAAGAAATCCAGGGGAAATTAGTCCCAATGAGAGAAGCCAGAGTGACCCTCCAGGAGACTGTTGTCCTCCAGTCATGGAACAAGCAACAATGGTGTAGGGTTCCTCCCACTGCACCAGCTGATGGGAATGGGTCATCTTTCTGAGACAGCACCATCTCCTCGTCTTTGTCAGTCCTTAACTCTGCGCCTGAAACTGCCAAAACGGAGAGTAATTAATGCCAATGCCTTAGTGGTGGAGGGTTCTTCTATAGGCACCTGCCCAGTGATAAATCACTATGTGACCACTTCACATAGGCCATCACAATGGACCAAGTTGTCCATAGCAGGAGGTTTTGGTTGCTCCTGTCCTGGGCTGGATTGGAAGCAGCAGCCTGGTGATGAAAAGCTCTGAATCCCATTATTAAACCTTGGAGCCATCCATTATTCCTGGCTCTGCCACTGACTTACTGTGTCACTTTGGAAAGACATCTCTTCTCCTTTTGACACTGTGGTCTCATCTGAACAATAGAGATAAAGACACCTTCTTCAGAGGGGAGTTGTGAGTCGCTAATGTTTGTACAGCACCTGACATGCTGGAGCCTTGGCCCATGACTAAGGCTCCTATGTGCTATGGTACTCATCATCATCATCACCTTAAAGCTCTTTAATATGATTCATTTATGAGTTTTACAAAAACGGTCCTGTGAAATGAGTCAGGGCACACGGACAGCAGCCAACCAGAGATGAGTAGGTACAACTAGCTCTAACTAGGTTCAGAGAGGGGGGACAACCCCAAAGGACCAATCATCCCAGCACTGCCCCCAAAAGCTCAGTAAAGTCAGGCTTTGTCTGGCTATGTGGGGAGCTAATTCCAGAGCTGAGCACCCCAGGGCCAAATATGAGCGGACCTCTTTCCTATTCCTATTCCTTCTAAGCAGCCACACTGCCAGCAACACATTCTAGGAAGAAAATACAGTTCCTGACACGGCCACGTACCCACAGCAGGATTTCCTAGTGCTCAGCACCTGTAACTGGAGCAGAATTCTCAGATGAGATTAGTTCCCATTGACCTGAATTGGAGCCCAGGGAAATTTTCAAAGGTACAAATAGCAGTTAGGCAGCTAGACCCAGATTCCCAAATGTATTTAGATGCCTAACACCCATTGTAGGAGTCAGGTTGCTAAATACCTTTGTGAATCTGGGCCCTATTGACTTCCAGTGGGTGTTAGGCTCCTACATGCTATTTGTGGCCCTATATTTCCAAAGGCTCAGCACACTGCAGCTTCTGGTGTGGGACTTAGGGCCAGATTTTTAAATAAGCCCAGCCTCTCAATGTGAGATCTCTTGAAAAACTGAGCATACAGCCCGAGGAACAATATCAAGACTGTGGGCCCAGATCTACTCAGTACTGGCAGTGCAGAGAATTGCTTGGATGTATCCAAGATCTCGTTTCTATCTTGTTGCCCTCTGCTATGCACTGCACTTTGCTGTGCCTGTGGGAACATTCTGTACTATCCTCAGCCAATGCCCATGTAGCTCAGACACTTTGTCATGAGAAAAGGTTACTCATACTAGAGGGCAGCAGGGAAGCTGTCAGTCTGCAGTTTTGTGACCCAAGGAGCCATCAGGCCCTGTAGATGCAGAACAGTGAGCTCTCCATGGTACACAGGGGATGTTTCTGCGTGGGTCTGAAGAGCAGTAGCACCCAGGCTCCTGGTGTCTTTCACATTGAGGCCCTAGTTTATTACATGCCTGATGGAGTTCCCCAAATCTCACTCTCTGGGCTAAAACAAAATGTATTTGTTTTTTCTTTTCAATGTATAAATGCCAAAGCTTCCCGATCAACCCGCTGGGGTGTTACAGGGTGTGCCGCTTCCTTTCGGACAGTGGAGGGCTGTACAGGATGTTTGTATATTATTAACATGTTTATTATGGCAGTGCCCAAGGGCCAGCCAAGAATGGCGACCCCTTAGTTCTAGGCACTGAACAAACACAAAATAGTAGATGGTCCTGGCCATTTCTGTAACTAGTTTGATGATAATCTCCCCAAGTACATGCAAACACTCATACACAGTCATCTACACATATGCTTGCACACACATTCCCACTCACACCCATGCACACACTTATGCATATATGTATACACCCATCCTTGCACACACTTTTGCACATCCATGCAACTCACCTACTTTCACACACATACACTTAGTATCAGGTGACAAATGCTAAATAGAGGTTTAAAACTCAATCCCATGCCAGGACTACTTTGCAAGATTGTGCAAGAGTTAGGGGGACTCAGCTTTCCTTTGGGGGCTCTTTTCCAAAATGGGGGTTGATGGCAGGGATACTGTGTGTATAACAGATACTTTCCACAGTCTAATGTCATTGGTCTATTTGGAGGGAGTGGCTAAAACAGGGTTAATGGGTTTTATTCACAAATCCCTGGAAACATCCTGGCATTTCTCCAGATCACTGCTCCTGTTGTAACAAGCTGGCTTTTCAGGAGTTCTGCATGTCTGCCTCATGCCCAGATGTGCTCAGGGTATCACTAGGACTTCAGCTTCATGGGGCATGCAAATGTACCTAGGGCAGCGCCCGAGGTCCATCTCTCACTGACATGAGCATCCTCAGGGTGCCAATGGAAATGTGTTTCTCACCAGCCTGTGATTCTGATTTGGGCACTGCTGGAAGCTCAGCTCTCCTGGGTGTTATCTGGGTCTGGGTATTTGCTGGGAGGGCAGCTGTCATGAACAGGACCAAGGTACTGCTAGGAATTCATTGTCATGGGGATGTTCTGGGTACCACTGGCAGTGCAGCTGCTGTTTTGCCAGGCTGTGGAGCAGCATATGAAGATCTCACTTGTCTGCAATTTTAATTCCTATCTGCCTGTGGGTCTGAACAAGATTCTCAGTGCTGTGGAGCGCCTTGCGGTGTGCTCACTTGATTGCTACTTGCTGTCAGGGCAATTTGCTTCAAGACAAACCTAGGCACATGAAGAACTGCAGCTCCTTGGGTTTTTGCTACGAACAGCTGTTTCTTATTGCACCATGTGTCTATATTCTGCATATAGAGAGCCTCATGGGCTTAGGATGCGTTGCCTTTTAATGCTTCTGCAAGTCTCTTTAGGGGCTGGCCTTATGCATTTCTTAATTGCCTGGCTTGGCCTACCAGCACACCAGGAATTGGGGAAGAGCTGGAGAGGGAAAGCATAGAACTGTTTCCTGCATTCACATAAAATTAACCTCCCTTAGCATGCTGCAGGGAGCAGCATGCAAGTCTGGGGTGTTCTACCCTCTGAGTCAGTACAAAGCCAGTGCTCTGGGGCGCGGTGCTGCAGGGAGTGACACTGGTGAGTCAATAGGAGATGCTCTCCCCAGTGAGTCAGGGCAGACGCCCTGCATGGTGTTAGATGGCACTGTGCTTTGGAAGGAGCATAGTGCTGAGGTCCTGGTTGCTTGTGCTCATTAAGGTCTCATGCACCAAGAGGCATGCAATGAAATCTGGGACCCACAGTCCCATGGCTCAGGGCAGGTTGAATTCAGTGGTGGTGAGGCCCTGGCAGGGAAGCTTCCAGAGATGCACGGGGAGAGGATGGAGGGCTGCATGGCTGGAGGACTGAACTGGAGGCCTCTTGGGGATGGGGATGGGGATTGATGGAAGGGGCTGGATGAAGAGTGCTGGAAAGGGAAGTGCTGGAGAGTCATTCAGACAGTCCCATGCATGGGGAAGGAGCAGGCATGTATGTGGAGGGACTCGGGGGCCCAGTGGTATGGAAGGCCCTGGGGAGGGGAGTCAAGACTTAGCAGAGTGGGTGGGTGGGAGACAGGGGTGCAGCGAGTCATGAGAGGGGTGGAAGAGCCCTTCCCTGGTGCTGCCAATAATGGCTGCTCTGGCTCTATGGGACATCCAGCCAGTTTATTCCCCAGCATGGCTGAGAGCAGCAGCTCAGCTCCCCTCTGTGCACTAACCTCCCTCAGCTGGCACCCTGGAACCCCTCCCCGCCTTCCCCAGCCCAAAGCCATGAGACGCGGCTCTGTGATTGCACTGGGGCACGTGGGCTGCCTGCTGGAGCCAGACATACCAGGGAGCAGAGCTCAGCATCTCTCCAGGCAGGACTGCCTCAGTCCCACGCTGCCCGGGCTGCCAGGCTCCCCACACAGGGCTGCTCACGGCGCTCAGGGCTGTGCATACGCTGGCTGCAGTTCTTTTTAACTGGTCATCAGCAGCCTTATGATTCAAGTGCCAAGTGTTGGGGTGGTGTGCCTGGCTCTCCAGGAACCTGCCTGCCCCTGAGGCTGAAAGCTGCTGCTCCTTCCCTTGGAGAGGATCCAGATCCATTGCATTACAATTTAATTAAATTACTCCAGCAGCTGAACGAGGCACATTAACATGAGAGAGAGAGAGAGAGAGAGAGAGAGAGAGAGAGACTAGGGGTCAGCCCGCTCCCACCTGGGAGGGTCCATTGGCCTGGGGGAGAAGTTAGCACCCTGAATCAGACTGCCCACGTTGGCCAAAGGTGGGGGTGGCTGAAAGCTGAACTGCCTCGAAAAGGAGCTCCAGGAAGGGCTGTGCCCCACCAGACGCTCCCACACAGCTCCCCACATAGAGCGTGGGGAGTGTGAGCTGTTCCACTGCTTTGGATGGCGCAGGCTGATCCCCTCTGCCGGTGCCCCTTCTCCTCCTATGCCCTTCCAGCCTTTGGGGGGATCTGAGGGGATCTACAGAAGGGAGCAATCACTGTCACTTCTCCTGACTTCCCCCACCCAGACATCTCTGCTGGGGCCAGATTCCAGCTGGCCCTAATGGCTAGAAACAGCACAGTGGAGACCAATGACTGGGAGGGGAGGGCTCACCCGTTGCTCAGAGAACCCCCAGATCTCCTTTTTTAGAGTTTTCGTTGACACCTGGTCACAGGTCCAGGGGGCAGGCGAGCTCTTGTTCCCCCATTTCTCCCCGAGGCACATTTGGAACACAAAGGGCCAGATTTTCCCACCCTGGCCTCTCTTTCTGTGTTTGCAGTTTGTGAGTACAATTTAGGTAATTCCGCTGCCTCCATGCCCAGCCATACCTGCAAACTTCTAGGGGCCTGAAATCATGGGCCACAGTTATCCCGTGCCCACTGAATGGAGAGGTCTGGCTTGTGGCGTCGGGGAGACTCTTCCTGTCACCGCCAAATGTTCTTTCCTTCCAGAGCCAGGAGCGATGGCTCAGAAATTGGTCTTGGGAAGCTCACTTTTCTCCCCCTCCCCTGCATGCACTTCACAGAGATTTCCAGCAAGCGAGGGGGAGGCCTGCTCACGGGAGAACCCGGCAGCTAAAATGTGAGAATCCCTAAATGGTCCTTTATGCCCAGATCTGCCCGAGCTCATAGCCCTCCTGGCAGAGTGGACCTCGTGAGGTGCTGAGCACCCAGGACTCTGGAGCCACGGGCTGAGGTCAGTCCAGATGATCACAATGGTCTCTTTGTGACAGTGTGAACTGTCACAGGCGGGGAGGAAAACAAACCAATCCGCCAACTCCAATTAGCCATGCCTCTGCAAGGCTGCTGGGAGTGGGAGAGGCCTGGGGCTTATATAAGCCAGACCCAGCTCAGGAGAGATTGGGAGACTGACAGAGTGCCAAGGGGAAAGCAGCTCCAGAAAGGGGCAGGAGGAGAGGCAGGGGGGAAGATGCTGCATTTGGGGAGACCTGGGCCCAGACTGGGGGCTGCCTCCCTAGGACTTGCCTGAGAGGTCAGAGAACTTGTGGGGAAATAGTGGGAGATGATGATAAACCAAAAGCTGAACCACCCCTTTGTAGAACTGCTACATTCTCTGGCATCTTTTTTTCCTTCCTTTTTGTGGTGCTCAGGTCAACCTGGCCCATCAGGCAGTGGCATGGTGACACCTAGAGCTGTGGGAATTGGTACTTAGCCAGAGGGCCAAGACACCTTAGTGACTGTCTCGTGCACTCCCAGGGGCTGGTGAGAAATCACCATTCACACCCTTGGTATCAATGGGGAAATTAGAGTCTTTTTTAGTGATCATGGAGGGAAGGGCCTGAGAAATCCTCCAGGACTGATTCTTGCTGTGAGTAATGACTTCTCTGTCCTGGTATCTCTGCAGTGTTATCTCCTCCGCCCCCTCCCTTGGGGGCCTATTCCACAGCCTAACTTTTCTCAACATTCAGAGCTTTTCAGCAGGACTCCCCTAAACTCCCCCTTCCTTAGCTGCAGGCTACGATGGCTCCTCATGCCTTCATCTTCTGAGATGGCAAAGAGCTCTCTTCCTTCAGTTACAGCATTGCCTTGAGGGCTTATATAGACTCTGGGACTGAGTCTTCCTTTTTCTAAGGCACATGCATTCATAGAATCATAGAATAGAATACCAGGGTTGGAAGGGACCTCAGGAGGTCATCTAGTCCAACCCACTGCTCAAAGCAGGACCAATCCCCAACTAAATCACCCCAGCCAGGGCTTTGTCAAGCCTGACCTTAAAAACCTCTAAGGAAGGAGATTCCACCACCTCCCTAGGGAACCCATTCCAGTGCTTCACCACCCTCCTAGTGAAAAAGTTTTTCCTAATATCCAACCTAAATTTCCCCCACTGCAACTTGAGATCATTCATTACTCCTTGTTTGTCATCTGCTATCACTGAGAACAGCCTAGATCCATCCTCTTTGGAACCCCCTTTCAGGTAGCTGAAAGCAGCTATCAAATCCCCCCTCATTCTTCTCTTCCGCAGACTAAATAATCCCAGTTCCCTCAGTCTCTCCTCATAAATAATGTGCTCCAGCCCCCTAATCATTTTTAAAAGCGGCAAAGAGTCCTGTGGCACCCCCTAGACCAACAGACATATTGGAGCATAAGCCTTCATGGGTGAACACCCACCTCGTCAGATGCATGCAGTAGAAATTTCCAGAGGCAGGCACAAACATGCTTGTGCCAAACCACTGCCACAGCAGTGGGGACCAGCCCTTCTGCAGTTCAGCTTCAATGTGGATAAATCTCTCTTACGCTAATGTATTTGGCAGCCAGTGCTAGAATTCTAGAGGGCCAGCCCAGCGGCTTCTTACTTGGGATTTATTCAGTCCTTAATCAGGTAAACCTGTCCTTGCAATCAGTGAGTAAAAGCTGAGTAAATGCTCAGCATGAGGAACACAGCAAATAGCTGCCATCGGTGGTAGTGTCTCCTCACTCATCCGGTTTGTGTGCATGGAGGGGGGGTTCTGGCTGGGTGCAGAACCGAGCATCCTGCCCTCTGCTCACTTGTGCAAGGCAGGGGGGACAGGTCCCTGGCTCTGCTTCCTCCCTGGCCTTCCCCGCCTAATGAGCCATTAGCCAGTGATAGCCCCCCATACTCAGTCCACAGTGTGAACCACAGACCGCCAGGGAGCAAAGCATAGTCTCTTCTGCCTGAGACTGGCTCTCTAGCTGGAGCTGTAGGACTCATATCCTTGTGGACTGGGCACAGAGAGGGATCCATAACACGCTGACCAGTGGGCTCATGATGTTCAGTGATCACTGAGTATTTAAGCAAGAAGAAAAGGAGTACTTGTGGCATCTTAGAGACTAACAAATTTATTTGAGCATAAGCTTTCGTGAGCTACAGCCCACTTCATCGGATGCATTCAGTGGAAAATACTGTGGGGAGATTTATATACATAGAGAACATGAAACAATGGGTGTTACCATACACACTGTAACGAGAGTGATTACTTAAGGTGAGTTATTACCAGCAAGAGAGCGGGGGCGGGAGGGGACCTTTTGTAGCGATAATCAAGGTGGACCATTTCCAGCAGTTGACAAGAACATCTGAGGAACAGTGGGGGGTGGGTGGGGGGAATAAACAAAGGGAAATAGTTTTACTTTGTGTAATGACCCATCCGCTCCCAGTCTCTATTCAAGCCTAAGTTAATTGTATCCAGTTTGCAAATTAATTCCAATTCAGTAGTCTCTCGTTGGAGTCTGTTTTTGAAGTTTTTTTGTGGAAGAATTGCAACTTTTAGGTCTGTAATCGAGTGATCAAAGAGATTGAAGTGTTCTCTGACTGGTTTTTGAATGTTATAATTCTTGACGTCTGATTTCTGTCCATTTATTCTATTACGTAGAGACTGTCCAGTTTGACCAATGTACATGGCAGAGGGGCATTGCTGGCACATATCACATTAGTAGATGTGCAGGTGAACGAGCCTCTGATAGTGTGGCTGATGTGATTAGGCCCTATGATGGTGTCCCCTGAATAGATATGTGGACACATTGGCAACGGGCTTTGTTGCAAGGATAGGTTCCTGGGTTAGTGGTTCTGTTCTGTGGTGTGTGGTTACTGGTGAGTATTTGCTTCAGGTTGGGGGGCTGTCTGTAAGCAAGGACTTGCCTGTCTCCCAAGATCTGTGAGAGTGATGGATCGTCCTTCAGGATAGGTTGTAGATCCTTGATGATGCATTGGAGAGGTTTTAGTTGGGGGCTGAAGGTGATGGCTAGTGGCATTCTGTTATTTTCTTTGCTGGGCCTGTCCTGTAGTAGGTGACTTCTGGCTCTGTCAATGTTTCTTCACTTCAGCAGGTGGGTATTGTAGTTGTAAGAAGGCTTGATAGAGATCTTGTAGGTGTTTGTCTCCGTCTGAGGGGTTGGAGCAAATGTGATTGTATCGCAGAGTTTGGCTGTAGGCAATGGATCGTGTGGTGTGGTCTGGATGAAAGCTGGAGGCATGTAGGTAGGAATAGTGGTCAGTAAGTTTCCGGTATAGGGTGGTGTTTATGTGACCATCGCTTATTAGCACCATAGTGTCCAGGAAGTGGATCTCTTGTGTGGACTGGTCCAGGCTGAGGTTGATGGTGGGATGGAAATTGTAGAAATCATGGTGGAATTCATCAAAGGCTTCTTTTCCATGAATCCAGATGATAAAGATGTCATCAATGTAGCGCAAGTAGAGTAGGGGCATTAGGGGACGAGAGCTGAGGAAGTGTTGTTCTAAGTCAGCCATAAAAATGTTGGCATACTGTGGGGCCATGTGGGTACCCATCGCAGTGCCGCTGATTTGAAGGTATACATTGTCCCCAAATGTGAAAGTTATGGGTGAGGACAAAGTCACAAAGTTCAGCCACCAGGTTAGCCGTGACGTTATCGGGGATACTGTTCCTGACGGCTTGTAGTCCATCTTTGTGTGGAATGTTGGTGTAGAGGCTTCTACATCCATAGTGGCCAGGATGGTGTTTTTAGGAAGATCACCAATGGATTGTAGTTTCCTCAGGAAGTCAGTGGTGTCTCGAAGATTGCTGGGAGTGCTATTAGCGTAGGACCTGAGGAGGGAGTCTACATAGCCAGACAATCCTGCTGTCAGGGTGCCAATGCCTGAGATGATGGGGCGTCCAGGATTTCCAGGTTTATGGATCTTGGGTAGCAGATAGAATACCCCAGGTCGGGGTTCTAGGGGTGTGTCTGTGCGGATTTGTTCTTGTGCTTTTTTAGGGAGTTTCTTGAGCAGATGGTGTAGTTTCTTTTGGTAACCCTCAGTGGGATCAGAGGGTAATGGCTTGTAGAAAATGGTGTTGGAGAGCTGCTTAGTAGCCTCTTGTTCATATTCCGACCTATTCATAATGACGACAGCACCTCCTTTGTCAGCCTTTTTGATTATGATGTCAGAGTTGTTTCTGAGGCTGTGGATGGTATTGTGGGCTTTGCTTTAGCCTGTGACTATGCATAACAAAAGCTTCACAGCACCTTACCAGATTCTCTGCCTGAGAAGCTCAGCCCTCAAAAACACAGTGCCCAATACTACAGGTTGCCCTAGGTTAAAGAGGGATCACAAGAAAAAACCCACCCAGTGCTCTGGCAAGGTGACCAGGAACACCGTTTTCTCTTCCCCGTGAAAAGGTGGTGACCAGGGTATTCTGGGTCTTTCACTTCTGGATCATGTGTGACAGCTGGTGCTTTGACAAACAGTGATGCTCCTAAGGGAAGTAAGGGACGATGTATGTCAGAGGAGCCCAAGTGAAGTATCCACCCATCACTCAGATAAAGGCCTGTAGGGCCCACACCCAGAAGGATGCTCTCCCTGGTGCTCTGACTCAGAATGGCAAATTTTATACATATAGAAACAAACACAGTCATCACTACAGTAAGGACTGGAGCAGAACTGGGATACAGGTAGGAAGTTTATCCTGAGATTTCATCTAAATCTGCTCTGTTGCAGTTTGAACCCAGTGCCTCTTGTCCTGCTCTCTGTGGCAAAAGAGAACAACTTTTCTCCATCTTTTTTATAGCAGCCGTTCAAGTATTTGAAGACTACTATCATGTCCCCCCCTAATCTCCTCTTTTCCAAGTTAAAGATACCCAGTTTCTTCAAAAAAAGAAAAGGAGTACTTGTGGAACCTTAGAGACTAACAAATTTATTTGAGCATAAGCTTTCGTGAGCTACAGCTCACTTCATCGGATGCATTCCTTGATAGATTTCCATTCCATACGGCTAAATTCAGTGCCTTGCATAATGACAGGTTTCAGAGTAGCACACGGCTGCTACTCTGAAACCTGTCATTATGCAAGGCACTGAATTTAGCCGTATGGAAAAAGGCTGACGAAAGCTTACGCTCAAATAAATTTGTTAGTCTCTAAGGTGCCACAAGTACTCCTTTTCTTTTTGCAAATACAGACTAACATGGCTGCTACTCTGAAACCAGTTTCTTCAGCCTTTGTTCACATGACTTGCATTCCATCCCTTTGATCATCTTTGTCACTCGCCTCTGGATCCTTTCTAGTTTCCCCATGTGGGTTCAAGATCAGAATGTTACATGGGATGGTGTCAAAAGCCTTACTGAAGTCCAAGTATATTATGTCCACAGCATTCCCCCTATCCACCAAATCAGTTACCCTGTCAAAGAAGGAAATCAAGCGGGTTTGGCACGATTTGTTCATGGAAAATCCATGCATGTCACATCGATCAGCTCTGGGGAGCGTGATCACATTCCTGCTGGAGGAACTCTGTTGCTGATGAAACTGGTCGAAATGAGGGAAGGCAGTAAAAGCCACAAACAGCGCAATAATCCTCGGCGGGGGGGGGGCGGGGAGCGGAGAAAGGGAAAGGGCCTTGATACCATGCAAATATTGTAAAAGGCCATAAAAGCAAAGCCATAAAGGGGAATTTCAGAGGAGACTGAAAGGTGGGGACCAAAAGGCCTAACTGCCAACAGCCAGAATATCAGAGCAAGGTTAGGCTAGGTGAGAGAAAAGGCTTTGATACATGGGGGGAGAGTGACATTAGATGGAGATAAAATAGAGTGAGAGTATGATGGCAGTGTGGAATGGAGAGAGAGCCAGATGCAAGGAGAGAGAGAATAGGAACAGAGACCAGCAACCCCCTGTGGTGGGACTCCTGAAGCTGCAGGAACTACAAGTGATTGGAACCAAGTAGGAGAAGCCCGGGAGGGCAGGTAGGGGAGAGGTTGGGGGGCGGGGGGGATTGGCAGGTGGGAGGAACCAATTCCTTAGTGAACAGCAGAGGAAAGGGAGATGACTGAGGCTTTGGTTTGTCAGTCACTACAGATGGCTGTAGCAGGACAGTGGGTTAAGGCATCGCTGGGTGGGGCCTGCATTGCAGACTCAGAGCCGGAACCTCCCCTGGCTCACACTTGTGTACAATGCTCCCATTCTGATCCAGTAGCATTTTCCACTCACTCTGCACTGCTGTAAATGACACAAGGCAGCGGAAAAGCAGCTTCCAGAAGCAAATCCATCAAGCCCGGACAGCATTTGAAATGCACATGCCATGCAGACGATGCCATATAGAGCATGTGAGAACTGGCAAACCTGAGCCAGGGTAGAAGGGGCTGTGGCAATGCAGCTTCTAAAAAGAGCATGTAGCACCGCTGGGCAGGCAGTGCAGGGAGTGGGTGCTGCACTCTCTCATGCCAGGTGCCCAGATTCCATGGGGATGGTGCATGAGACTGATCGCATAGCACTTAACAGGACAGGTGGACACCCCAGGTCATGGAGGGGAGGGTGCCCTAGAGAACATGGTGTAGAGGGGACAACTCTCTTCTGGCCTCAGAGGAATGGACCACCAATAATTTAATAGGCCTTTGCCATCCCTAACTTCTATGCATGAAAGGCCAGATAGGGCTGGAGAGACCAGGAGAAACCCTGAAGCAGAGATAACAGACCTTGGCTACATCACGAAGAGATGGACAAGAGCATCCTGAGCTCCTGCTGCTGCATGTGTTGGGCATGGGGAGGAATGCTGAATGCCAATGTGCTCTTGGGCCTCGTGTACACGAGAAGCGCTTCATCAGCACAACTACATTGGTGCAGCTGCGCCACTGCAGCGCATCTGATGAAGATGCTCTATGCCAACCGGAGAGAGCTCTCCGGTTGGCATAATAAAACCACCTCCTGTGTCGGCGGGAGAGACACAGCACTGTCTACACTGGCGCTTAGGTCGGTGTAACTGATGCCGTTCAAGTGGGTGGCTTATTCACATCTGTGAGTGACATAACCTTTTATAACCTCTGTGAACAATAGAGCTTCAAACAAGCTCCTTCCAGATCTCTGCTAATTACTAAACATACTTCTGTTAAGCTTAACTAGATGGCATTTGTCAATGACTTGCAGGAAAAGAATAGTGGGAGAGACTTGCACCTTCACAAATGACTACATGAAAATACGGTTCCAGTGTCTGTTGCTTTCAGGTGTTTATATCTGACTTGGATTTCTGTCTAGTTTTCAGGGTAGTCGATATGCTCTGCTAGTTCAGGGATATGATCCTTTTTACTAGAAAAATAGCTCTCTGAGATACTGCTCGATCCATGTGTCTATCTCTGCTCAATCCATTTGGTGAGAGGTTCAGATTTGTCCGTTATCCAGGAGGTGAGTTTGCCCCTAATGCCACTTGCAGTGGCCTTATAATGAGTCATCAGAAAACAGTCTTCTAAGGACCTCCAGTGCAATCTAGGTCAGGGACTGATCAGGACACTGTGCAGGAAACTTGGGGCTATTCGGGAATTTGGTGTAGCCATGTGGTCGTTTGCATTTACTAATGCTAGCATGTAAATAACTCTCAATTAGGCATGAAGATGAGATGAATGTGGATGAGTTACTGCCTTTGTTGCTGCTCTTGTTTGATCAGAGAACAAGGCACATATGAAACCACACACTGTCAGGAACAGCAAGAGTCAAGGTTCTGACAGCAACATTAATTTGCCACACTGCATGTATGCAGAACTTTCTATGCCCTGTTTTTCTGGGTCAATGTTTAGTTTCATACATCACTATTTAAGTTGTAAAGTGTGTGTCTCAAAAACATACAGGAAGTGCATCTCGATTGATTGAGCCAGTGTTGCTGCTGGAAACTTAACTTTGCATTTCCAAACTGATCACACTTGTGCAGCCTTAATGGTGCATTAATATAGGTTTTGCATTTAATAAATGTGTAATATAGTGAGTTATATTTCTATGGTAAAAAGAAAAGGAGTCCTTGTGGCACCTTAGAGACTAACCTATTTATTTGAGCATAAGCTTTTGTGAGCTACAGCTCACTTCATTGGATGCATTCAGTGGAAAAGTGTAGCTCACGAAAGCTTATGCTCAAATAAATTTGTTAGTCACTAAGTTACCACAAAGACTCCTTTTCTTTTTGCAGATACAGACTAACACGGCTGCTACTCTGAAACATTTCTATGACAATTCACTGATCAGCTAACGCCATACAGCGGGACTGTGCTCTCGTCCTATTACAACCCGGCCAAACAGCCTCATCTTTGTCTGGATCATAGAACACTGAACCCTTAGACTATGGAACAAACGAGACCAAACAAAGCTCCAAGTAGAAACCACTAAAGCTAAATGAACCTTCATCCTTTTTTATTGGGGTAAATGTCGCTACCAAACAACAACTTCAGTTTCCAGCAGGGAGGGACAAAATCCTTCCGCACAACTCAAAGTGAATCCAAACAGAACCTTTTCTTATCGGGCAATCAGAAAGTGTAATTAGGAGAGATGGCCTGGAAACTTTACATTTATTTGTTCAGTTTTTCATTAAAAAGATTGAAAAGCTGAAAACTGAAATTGTTTCCTTTTCCAGCAACTGAAAACCAAAAAGTTTTAGCTGGTCCAGAAAACATCTTTGGTTTTATTCCAAATTTTCACCAGGCAGGCTGAAATCTTCCAGATTTTAGCTGCTAAAAGCCAAACAAATTTAAAACATTTTCAGTTTTTTGTCACCAAAAAAGTTTCAGTTTTTCAACAACAAAAAATGAGGGAAAAATAATTAAAAATGGATGTTTCCTGCAGAAATTTCCATTTTAATGAAAAAGCCATTTTTAGTCAAAAATACTATGAACAAAATATTGCAGCCAGCTCCAGCAAAGATACTCTGTTAAACCACAAGCACTTCAGCACCTTAGCCTTCCCCGTGTTTCTGGAGAATGCCTAGCACATCTTTAGGAGCTGTAAAACAAACAAGGAGCAGGTACATTGTCCTATTTGTGCATAACTCCACTGTCAGACATGGTATGGATAAAGGGTCAAGTTAAACACTTGCTCAAGTACCCTAGTGAAAAGTTGACATATTCTGAGCCTCGGTGAAGTCTCCTGAGAACAGACAGTGTTCTCCCTGCCCAAACATCCTGGCCAGGCTGGGTAGGGCAAACACCAAAGGGGATGTGGGGATTAGGAGCTGCTAAAAAGATGGCCACAGGGCAGGCTTGGAAGTAATTTTCAAAGTGCTTATATCTCTCCCAAGCAGGCATAGAATCATAGAAGATCAGGGTTGGAAGGGACCTCAGGAGGTCATCTAGCCCAACCCCCTACTCATAGCAGGACCAATCCCCAAGTTTTGCCCCAGATCCCTAAATGGCCCCCTCAAGGATTGAATTCGCAACCCTAGGTTTAGCAAGCCAATGTTCAAACCACTGAGCTATCCCTCCCCCTTTCCCTGTCACCTTTGCAAAGGAAGGAGGAAATTGAAGTGGAATTAACTCTTCTTCACCAGAGACGAGGAAGTGCCCCTGCCTCTGCCACACCATGTCCCTTAGCCCCAAGAAATATGCTGTCAGATGTGCCCTTTTCTGGGGCATGAATGGCCAGGGGTTGGCAGAAGAGTGGAAAAGGCAGTTTATAACCCAGAGGGCTAGTGTCTCCGCTCAAAGCCACACAAAGCAGCCGACAGCCAAAACAATGCTCAAAACATTCAACAAATGACAGGGGCGTTTTTTTATGTTAAGGTTACTCTGTGCAATGTCACACAATAATATACGCTCCTGCGATAAGGAATGTTAATAATACTTTGCTCTCTGCCAAGAATAGAGTCCCTATCTACAAACCCACTGCTCTAATCTTCTGAAACAAAGGCAAATATGTGAAAATAACAAACCCAGGAGCTCAGGAAGTATTTGAATTCAGGAAAGTCTAAATATTTAGCTTGCAAGGCTCAATGCGTCCTGGAACATATGGGACACTCAAGGAACAGCCATCCACTGTCCAGGGGCTGCAGAGGGGAAAGCCCTCCTGCCATAGAATTTGCCAGATCCTCTTCCCTTCCTCCTCCACCACCCTCGCCCATGGATGGACTCTAGAAATGCCCCACTGGCTACAGCAGAGATGTGCGTTCTGTGTGTCAGAGGGGGGCATTTTACAGTCAGGAGTGGTACTGAAATCCATGGAACAGGTATGCAGCATACATATGGAGCAAGCAGGGCTTAAATTCAGCCAGAGCTGTCCGGAGCAGAGCTCTGGTAAATATTTTTAAACCCGCAGGGCTGACACCCTGAGCCCTCGCACCTCCCTCAGGGGTCTCTGTGAAATACTTTTTGAGAATTTAAGGCCTGGTAGCAAGTCATGGTGTTAACGTACTTACACCTGATATGGGGCCTTCTGGGTATCAGATGAGTGCTTAGATAGCAGCAAATCCCTGTCCAGCAAGGTCTACATAATTTTCACTAACCTCTGCTACACAACACAAGCTCTCAGAGCTTCACACAGTCAGCAGGGATAGAACCTGGCTCCTTCTCCTGCACAGGTCTCTTCCACTTAGCTAAGGAGAATCCCCACTAGCTGTGAACAGCACAGGGTCTATGACACACAGCTGAGCTGTATTTACTAGCAGGGAGTGGTGTACCCCTCCCCCCCCCACACATGCACACATTGTCCCAGTCAGAAGAGGGCAGTGAAAACGCACACATACACACTATCAAGATTGGATGTCTTTCTAAAAAGATACAGTTTAGCTCAGTGGTTCTCAAACTCATCTGATCTCCTCCCCCTGCTTCTTTGTGTCTCTCAGCCATTAAACTCAGACCCAGATGTGGATCTGGAACTTTCCAGGGTTCAGGAAGGGGGATGGTTTATGCATATAGTGAGGCTGTCTGCAGTTACCTTATATTCATCAGAAGCTATGAAATGGGCACTGAGATGTGGGGTACCTCGGGCTTTCTTTTCCTTATGGGGAGAAGTGAGAGACGTAAGGTTTTCCCCTTCTCCTTAGGCTATACGTGGGACACTCAGGTGCTTCCCATGAATTCCCCACTAAGGAGAAGCAGTCGCCTCCTGGGAGTCAAGGTGGGCACTATGTTCAAAGCTCACCCTGCCCTGCCTCCCCCACTATATGGATCCTGTCTACGGGCCTAACACAGAAGCCATGTCAGGCCACTGAGCTAGTCTCCCTCCCTCTTGCACCGACCCAGGAGTAGGCCCAGATGCCCAGGCAGGGAGGGCAACTGTCCAGGCAAAATTCTTCAGATAAACTGGGGATCTGTCCCTGAGGAACAGCTGCTAGAGAACATGTGTCCAGATAGACTGGTTTTGTGGGTAAGGCACAGAACTGGGGTTCAGTTGCTTTGGCTTCAATTCCTGGCTCTGCCACAGACTCCCAGGGTAACCCTGCTCAAGTCACTTAATGTTTCCATGGCACAGTTCACCATCTGTGAAGGTGGAATAATGTGTCCTTTCGCTGTATTGTCTACTTTGATTGCAAACTTTTTGGGGAAGGGACTATCTCTCACTATGTGTTTGTACAGCGCCCAGCACAATGGTGTCCAATCTTGTTTAAGGCCTGTAGGGGCTACCAGAAAGCAAATAACTTGTAAGTAACAAGTTCCATACGACAATCCCTATGTCAGGAACCCAAAACTCAGACACTGTTCAGGCTATTCTTAAAAGATCTCGTCCTCCACCAGCCCCCAAACCCACTAAGCCTGGCATTACTCATCCTCCATATTTTATCATGAAGTCACATGAGTTCATGACAATGGAAGATACAAAAGTATGCACCACACATGGCTCAGCATGGTAAAATTAACCACAAAACGAGGGACTAGAGACACTGACATGTTCAGAGTGTGGGATCAGCTGGGACTAATGCCCTCCTCTGCTCCCATGCTGTCTGCATGCTGACTGCAGCAGAAAGAAATGGTGCCTGATTCCACGGGAACAAGTCATGATACCTGGACACTGATTCCATAGGAAGAAGCTACTGAATCTGCATCTTAACTCAGAGATGCAGGACTATTATAAATAACATGTCACCATGAATATATAGGACTGGCTGGAGTGGATTATACCAGATGTCCATCCAGTCCCATCTTCTGCCTCTGACAGTGGCCAGCACCAGCTGTTTCCAAGGGAGATGCAGGAAACCCCGAGAGGACAGTTATGCAATAAGATGCCTATGGATTTTCCAAGCATTCTCCTGTTTTATAATATTTAACACAAAGAAAAGAAAGAGAACTGATGGTAATGAGTGGAGTGGATTTTCCATGCTTTGCAAAAGTTCACCCATTGTTCAAAGCCAATGCTCCCGTCCAACATAAACAAATAGTTTTGAAAACATTCTCGTCCAAAACAATTGCCAGGACTTTTGATGTTTTAATGGTACTTGCCCTCCCTGACTGTTGGATCATTATGTTTTACAATATTTTTTCCCCTTCCTAGCCACCCCTGTTCCTGCTGCCCCTGCTCTGGAATTCATGGCCTCCGCATCTCAGCTCTTGTATTCAGTGAATTACAATGGAAAGAATTTCATGGGCATTTATTTTGACTTAATATTGCTTCCTCTTCTCGCCTGTTTACATAGCCGCCTTTTCTTCACCAGTGCGACGGCTCCACGTGGAGGGGTCGCTGCCAGAGTTCACAGCTCACTTCGCAGCCTCGCTGAAAAGAGCGCAAGCCTGCTGGAGGTTGTAACCTCCCAATTAAATGGATCATCCCCTTCCTTTCTAGGATTCCCCTTCAGAGTTCTTCTGTAGGTCACTGCTCCTTCCTTGGCAATGACTGAATAGGTTTCTAAACTGGGTTTTATTATTACTTTATTATGATTGTAGTTGTGCCTAGAGGCCCCAACCAAGATCAGAGACCCATTATGCCAGGAATGGCACATGTAATAAGAGACAGTACCTGCCCCAAAGGGCTTAAAATCTAAATCGACAAGGTAGATGGGAAAGCAGGACCAGAGAGAGAGGAAGTGATATGCCTAGGATCACAAAATAGGTTAGCAGTGGGTGAAGCACCCAGCTCTCCTGATTCATAATCTAGCACCGTAGCCACAGGACCCCCCGGCCTCAGGCTAAGCTAGGCTAGGTGAATCTAACTATGGAACTGCTGAGTGACACACTCAGCTCTTCTTTTCATTGACCTTGGAGCCCATATCTGCAGAGCTGGGAGCCAAGCATGGGGTTGGTAATGGAACACTGTGAATTTGAAAGGGGATTCTTGTAAGATATGAGCCCATACCAGAACTATTTATCCTGAATTCCTCCCTTCTGTGTGAACCTTGCAGATTTGTATACAAGGACCTGGATCAGAATCAGTCCTGCTTTCCAAGCTAAATCCCAGTGAATGAGGTTTTATGAACCCAACACAACCATGATTTTGCACGTCTGCAAGGCAACGCAAGAATAGGATAGCTTGAATTCTATGGCTTGAGTTCAGCGTTACCAGGGGCACTACATTCCATTCTGGGAAACTCACTACTAAAAAGACATCAATAGATTGCTGGTCTCTTCTAATGCACTTCCAAAAGGAACCGACTAAGGAGGAAAAATTCAAAGTGGACATGGTCAAATCCTTAATATTTGACCCTCCATTGGAGTCCAGATGGCAAACACCCTGGAGATCAGGCCTGTTTGCAGCAGGTGTTTGATTCAACCCATTTGCAATAGTCAGAATATTTCATCTTTAATATAAACTTCTCAATGATGGGACCTTCATGGAAAAACCAAATGAAATTCTAGGCATGAACCATGATATTGAGAATTTTCTCCACATACTTTATTCATACTTAAATATTGCCAGTGAAGAACCTTTTGTATCTGGAGGTCATGAAGCATCAAGTACTTTTCCTCAGATATTGAAAGATCCCTCCTGAATGTTCTGAAGACAGAGAATTTTGGAGAATCCATAATCTGGATTACTTTTTTCTAGGCTTCTTCAGTCCACTCAATAATCACAAACCACACCACTTCTTCCTGCTTTTCATTACCTCAAGGAACTTGAAACTCATCCCTTTTTCAACATTACAGCTGATGATGAAACCTCCTTATTTATAGCTCAGAGGGCCCAGTCCAGCTCCGACTGAAATCAATGTGGTCCTTCTGTGATTTATACTGCAGGAACCTTAGGAACCCCATCTCCTATTGCACTAGGTGCTGTATAGACATAGAACAAAGAGACTGTCCCTCCGCAAAGTCCCCAATCTAAGGATAAAATGAGAGACAACAGGTGGGGAAGCACAAGGAGGTAAGAAGGAGAGAATTCTGATCACATGATCACAGCATGCCAGCTGCCTAACTCTCCCATTGTGATGGCACTAATGGGAGCTGGACCAGGCCTAGCAAGCTGCAGTGTATCAGATTTACAAACTCACTCAGTTCTGTTTTGCTATGTGCTGATGATACGTTATATAGACCCAAATTCTCCTTTCCAGTTCAACTCTGAGCAATGCAACTATTTCCACTAATTTGGACAAAACAGAGCAGGCCTGTGGGCCCTTCCTTAATACACTCTCAGAACAGTGCTCAGGACTAGTGACTTTATTAAATACCTGGGGGTGATAGTTTACAAAGACAAAACGAGGCGTTTGCAGATCATTTGTCTTCCCTTCCATCCCAGAACTTTCCTGCTGCACAGCACAAGCTCTGTCTCTAATTGGTGGCATTAATACAATTAAGTTGATAATTTTGCCACGATTTTGCTTTTATGTTACAAAGTATCACACTCCATATCCAATGTTAAATTCTATCATTATTTTTCTCCTTTGGGCTACCAGGCAAGTCAAAGTCTTGCCTTCAGACACCACAGTGTCCTTCAGATAGGGGCCTATCTTTCTGTCTGATACATTTTTTCCCCACACACCAGAGACAGTAGAGGTCCAAGGAAGGCAATGAAAATGATTTATTTGGATTTAAACACCACACTAATGAACACCTTATGTAAAGCAGTAGGCCCGGGGTGACAACTGAAACCCTGGCACAGAAATAATTAGAACATCCAAACCAAATCGCATATCTCCCCACCCCAGAGCCACATAACAATGCCCAACTAGGACACCCATTAATAGATCCTAACCTCACCTACCCACAAACCAGTCCCTCCCACAACTACCTCAGCTCTCCTCAAAGGGCTGCTTCCCAATCTGGGCTTTGCAGCATGCCTGTGAGGTGAGCTGGCCCAGGTTACGTCACACCTAGAAATGCAGGAGGGGAGAGGGTTGTAAATCCCAAAGCTGAGAAGCCCTTCTGAATCCAGGCACCTCTGCTGCTTGCAGCTGTGACAGAATGGCATGAGGGTGAGAGGGGGCATTTCTCAGCTAAGGAAGATCCTAGACTAGAGCCAGACTCTGAGGAGAGATTGAAAAAACAGGGATGGTTTTCCTTAGAGAGGGGACATTATAGATGGGTACAAATTAAAGAGTGGTGTAGAAGAGATGGGTGGAGAGCTCATATTTATCCCTGCCCAGGAGACGTGAACAAGGGGATACTGTGAGAGGCAGTAAACTGAAAAAATGAGCTAAGGACAATCTTATTTTATGTAATGTCTATTTAGCTGATGGAACTCACTGCTACTAGATATCATTAGGCCAAGAGCTTTGGAGGATTCCAACCAAGTTTAGATATTTAAAAGGAGAACAGGAATATTGCAGTTACATTAGATAAGATGCAATTCTCTAGAAAGAATATAAATCCATCCATTTCAGGCATTATTTGCCTGGGATAGGGGAAATCTGCTGCTGCAGGCTGCAACTAGCCTTTTTGCGATTTCTTGAACTTTCTTCCGTAGCACCCGTACTGGGAGCTGTTGGAGAAAGGATATTGGCCTGGTAGACCCCTGATATGATTGGCTCTGGCTATTTCTGTGTTCCAATGCTGAGCAAATAACTAGCTGGTCTGAATTTTTGGATGAATTTTTTTGTGATAGTTTCTGATTTGAGATTGTTTTTCAGCATATCTAGTGACTGCACAAATATTTGTGGATAATGGAACCTCTGACCCTGGAAACCACACTCATATTCACTAAACATTCACAAAGGATTTTTACATCCTGACCAGCTGTGCTTTTAATAGACAATGCGCCTGATTCTGCTCTCACTTATAACAGTTTTACAAACAAAGTAACTACACTGACTTCATGGGAGCTATTCCAGCTTTACACCAGTGTGACAGGAGGACGAGGCCCAGCCTGCAGCATTTAACACTCGCCTGACCTGGGGAAAGTTTTTGCTTCTGTCTTGTTGGCCCAAGTCGCTGATATCTTAAGGAGTAAGAAGACCACAAGCCAGCCTCACTCCTGGCCATTCCACAATGGAGCAAACATTGACAGTGTGCCAGTTTATTAAGAAGGCACAAGAATTCAAATGGCCTGTTCCCATTGGATTTGTGGACATCAAGACTGCATGTGGCTGATTTTGAAACTCACCAGCCTCCCTGTAGAATGGTCCAGCTCCTATATGACGACTCCTCAAGCTGCATTCTCGTAAATGGGAAAAGAACCACTGTCTTCTGAATCAGGTCGGGCATTCAACAAGGACATGTTGCTGCCCCAGAACTCTTCAATGCCATCATAGACTACATGCTTGATCAGACATGTATTAAATGCATTTTACACATATGCCTTGATGATAAGAACCTCATCAATGCTGACTTGGCTCATGACATAGCACTAGTTGTGGAACCAATGGACGAGCTAGTTGTTGTTCTTAAAGCTCTGGGAAGCTCAGTGGAAAAAGTCACCCTGAAAATTAACTGGGTAAACCAAAATTCTTCTGGTTGAACATGAATATGCCATGGGCTCTAGCCTATTAGTGGGCAACCACCCAGCTGAGATTGTCAGTAATTTCACCCACCTGCTCTATTGTTGATAACGTGGGTGGCAATGAGAAACAACTTGAAGGCCGCACTGCAAAAGCATCGTCAGTAATGGGGCTCCCCATTAAGAACATCGTTTGCAAATTGAACATCCTGATCCATAGAGAGATGAAGCCAAGGCTATAGAATGCTTCAGTGGCCAGCATTCTACCCTGAGATCGAAACATGGCCCCTCACTATCAAGTTTGAAAAGAAGCTGGATACCAGTCAGATGAAGCATCTCTGAATGATCAAAATCAAATGGCAGAAATTCAAGACAAATGAAGAGATCCATTTTCTAACTTAACAAGTCCCGCTCTCTCAAACGGTCACGCAACGCTCTAAGATAGCATGGCCATCTGTGCTGAATGCCTGCTGACTTCCTGTGAGAATTATCTTCAACTTTGATCCAATGAAAGTGAGATGGAACATCCACCCCCCCACACACACATCTCTGGAAGACCCAAAACACAATGGCCATACAGCGTCAACAGATGCCTGTCCCTCAGTGGAATCCTACCTTGTAACATGCTCAGGACAGATCATCATGGAGGCACAGAACATGTTCAGGGGCCTCCATGAGAAAAAGCAAGATGGTGTCAGACTGCAGCCCAACGGCAAAAGCATGAACTCTTGCACTGCTGTTTGCCTTCTCCCAACTCACTGGGCTAATGATCTCGGAGAGAGGAAGCCATTGGCTTATCTCTTCCTCCTGCCCAGCTCTAGCTCTGATTTTCTGGAAGCCAAACAAAGGCAATGGAGATTGTCTGGAAAGATAAACAAGGAACAGTCTGAACAACGAGGAAACTCAAGGGAAGCAAGAATTAAACATGGCAAGTAAACAAACGTATTTCTATGTCACTAGAGTGGGGGGAAGGGGACAGAGATTCTTTCAGGCTGCTTCACCTGGGGTACAAGGGAGTGTCTGAGAGCCACCAGCATGCCCCACAGATCATATGGGGAGTAGCCTAACAAGCTGCTTGGCTTGCTGACTTCTACTTCTTTGCTGGGGTCTGGGCTTTCCTTCTCCTGCTGAATCCAGACATAACACCCCTCTGTTTTGGGGAGGTGCTGTCTGCCGAGGGGGGAATGCTACTGTACTCCAGGGACCAAAGTCCCATTGTGCTGGGTGTTGTACAGGCTATAAGTCCAGTTCCCACAGCAAAACACTCACAGAAGATTTGAGAGTAGCAGCCGTGTTAGTCTGGATCCGCAAAAAGAAAAGGAGTACTTGTGGCACCTTAGAGACTAACAAATTTATTTGAGCTACATGAAAGCTTACGCTCAAATACATTTATTAGTCTCTAAGGTGCCACAAGTACTCCTTTTCTTTTTACAGAAGGTTTGGACATTCACCCAGGAACGTTCAGTTTGATTCCCTCATCCACCACAGTCTTCCTGTGACCTTTATTTCGTCACTTACTGCTGTACTATGCGGGTGTCAGCACTGCCCTACTGCACAGGGCAGCGAGGCTAAATACATTAGAGCTTGTGAGATGCTCAGTTGCTATGGTTATGGGGATCATCTAAGTAACTTAGTTACAAAGCCAGTCTAGCATTCTGATACAACTGCTGGATAAGCAGATAAATGAGGGTGGGAGAAGCAAAGTCATAGTAAAGATGGGAGTGTTGGCATAATCACGCTGTCTCTGTGGCCAAAGCAGTCGCAGTGTTCTAAGGGCAGCTCTGTTCCAACGCTTCTGTGCCTCAGTTTCCCACATGTTACACGAGGAGGTTTATGAGGCGTAACTCATTTATGTTTCTAAAGCACTTTGAGATCCTCAGCTGGAGACTACAAGAGAAGGGCAAATGGCAATGATTGCTTTGTGCCCTCTCATGCTCCTGATGCCCCAAAATGACTTGTACATGGTGAGAAGGTGCTTACATGGCAATGAGGGGGTTACCAACATTACCAGGCATAAAGGAAGAGGATTTCTCTCTCCCCGCAGGTGTTAGCGCAGCTGCCAGGAATGGAGGAGGCTGGGTGAGGCAGCCCAGCACCAACAGAACCTCACTGGAATTATGCTGCAAATACAGGGATACAGGGTCAGATTCCCCAGGACAGGGGCCGGCATTTCCAGCTGCCTGCTGATCATCGTGCCAAGCAGCCACTCCTTCTCCCTGTGCACAGGGTACATCCCACATTGGTGTGCATGAGCCTCCCATGACCAACGATCAAATAGTATCTTTCCCGGTGATGTATTCATGTGCATCGTTGGGGACTGATTATGAGCACATGTGTGCCACTGATGACGACGGTCCCACTGCAGTTTGGGAAGCCATTCATAAAAAAGGGAAGAAGGAGGATCCTGGGAACTACAGGCCAGTCAGCCTCACCTCAGTCCCTGGAAAAATCATGGAGCAGGTCCTCAAAGAATCAATCCTGAAGCACTTAGAGGAGAGGAAAGTGATCAGGAACAGTCAGCATGGATTCACCAAGGGAAGGTCATGCCTGACTAATCTAATCGCCTTTTATGATGAGATTACTGGTTCTGTGGATGAAGGGAAAGCAGTGGATGTATTGTTTCTTGACTTTAGCAAAGCTTTTGACACGGTCTCCCACAGCATTCTTGTCAGCAAGTTAAGGAAGTATGGGCTGGATGAATGCACTATAAGGTGGGTAGAAAGCTGGCTAGATTGTCGGGCTCAACGGGTAGTGATCAATGGCTCCATGTCTAGTTGGCAGCCGGTGTCAAGTGGAGTGCCCCAGGGGTCGGTCCTGGGGCCCGTTTTGTTCAATATCTTCATAAATGATCTGGAGGATGGTGTGGATTGCACTCTCAGCAAATTTGCGGATGATACTAAACTGGGAGGAGTGGTAGATACGCTGGAGGGGAGGGATAGGATACAGAAGGACCTAGACAAATTGGAGGATTGGGCCAAAAGAAATCTAATGAGGTTCAATAAGGATAAGTGCAGGGTCCTGCACTTAGGATGGAAGAATCCAATGCACCGCTACAGACTAGGGACCGAATGGCTCGGCAGCAGTTCTGCGGAAAAGGACCTAGGGGTGACAGTGGACGAGAAGCTGGATATGAGTCAGCAGTGTGCCCTTGTTGCCAAGAAGGCCAATGGCATTTTGGGATGTATAAGTAGGGGCATAGCGAGCAGATCGAGGGACGTGATCGTTCCCCTCTATTCGACACTGGTGAGGCCTCATCTGGAGTACTGTGTCCAGTTTTGGGCCCCACACTACAGGAAGGATGTGGATAAATTGGAAAGAGTACAACGAAGGGCAACGAAAATGATTAGGGGTCTAGAGCACATGACTTATGAGGAGAGGCTGAGGGAGCTGGGATTGTTTAGTCTGCAGAAGAGAAGAATGAGGGGGGATTTGATAGCTGCTTTCAACTACCTGAAAGGGGGTTTCAAAGAGGATGGCTCTAGACTGTTCTCAATGGTAGCAGATGACAGAACGAGGAGTAATGGTCTCAAGTTGCAATGGGGGAGGTTTAGATTGGATATTAGGAAAAACTTTTTCACTAAGAGGGTGGTGAAACACTGGAATGCGTTACCTAGGGAGGTGGTAGAATCTCCTTCCTTAGAGGTTTTTAAGGTCAGGCTTGACAAAGCCCTGGCTGGGATGATTTAACTGGGACTTGGTCCTGCTTTGAGCAGGGGGTTGGACTAGATGACCTTCTGGGGTCCCTTCCAACCCTGATATTCTATGATTCTATGATTCTATGATTCATTCAAAGCCCACAATTATCCCAGGAATGTCATCAATGGCCACCATCAACGGGCAGAACACAGCAATAACTACCTTCCAAATGTCCACAGTGACAACCGCTGACTTGCCAACACCAGACAGATTAGCTACTGAGCTGTAGCAATCTGGGGTAGCCATCTTCCAGGTGGCTATAGCAACCCCTTTCTGAACTGCTGTGTCCTACCTCACCTGAATGTCTTCCTGGAGCTGAAGGGACAGGGCAAGCTCCTCATACAGCTCCAGGAAGGTAGCCTCTCTCATGAAGAAGTTCTGGACTCACTGCTGGTTATCCAAGAGCTGCATAATGACGGGGTCCCACCACTCTACTTGTGGACCTAATCCAGAAACATCATTCAGCATGGGTAGATGTTACTGTTTTTACAGCCTGCATCTGCCACCTCCACTGCTCTGTGTCCACGTACAGCCTGTGGGATCTCCTTAGCAAGATGCACTACCAGCCTCTCCGACATGCCTTGCATCTTTGCTTTTCTCAAAATGTGAGTTACATTAATGGCAGCTGGACCAGGTCCTCTTTCTTAGCAGGATCCACATCCTGCCACTGGGAGTTCACTTAACTGAACTGATGGGCTAAGAGCACTTCTGTTCACAACCCAGGGAATACGCTGCGAATGAATTCGTAGAGTCCCAATTTCATGCACCTCTCAGAGACATGGGATATCCATTGGAAAGCAAATCCAGCACATGGGCTAGTACAGCACCACTTGGACACAGATACCCAGCTCTGGCCTGGATAGGGCTTTGCAATGGAGACACTTCACCCATGCTAGGGCAGCCCAGGCTAGCTCTGTAGTGAAGACATACCCCAAGTGGCTTCATACCAGGAAGGTCACCAGTGCTAAGTGACTTGTTGGTATTTGTTCCTGAAATGATTTTCCTTCTAGGGAAGTGTGACGGGGCGCATTTGCCTCACACTAGACTGGGAAAGAAAGTAAATATTAAACCCAGGCCCACTTCTGGGGGAGGCTGTGGGAGTCTTTGGGGCTGGGAGGCAGAGTTAATGTTTGTGAAGCAATCTGGGACTGTCGGGTGAAAGAGGCCAGAGAATGGTGAAGTATTATTTTTACCTGTAGTACTTCTCATGCACCTGGCTCATGTCCAGGAAGGCAAAAAATCAACAAGGGCTAATACCAGCAAGAGGGGGCACTTTCTTCTGAGGAACAATCACAGAAATACAGCCAAAGCAGAGATGAGTACAACCCAAATTGCCACAGACTTTGGGAAAGTGTGATTCCAGATCTGAATCTTGCAGCCATTTTTAGGTCAAATTCACAAGACCCTAGGGAAGTTCAGCTGAAAACATTTAATCTCCAAGGGATGCAAAGTCCAAGCTACCAGTGAGACACATTCACTCAAGTTAGGAATCTGGTCAAGAATCCCCTTTCAGTCATGTGGGTTTGACTTGTATGCCATTTGATCTATGGGCCTTTTGAACACACCCAGGATCATGACTGAATTTATTTTGCGCTTTGATAATACATGAAAAACACTACATTCCTGTTTTATCTTCTTTCTGAATTGAAAGTATTGATATAGTGTGTGCAGAACATGAAGGGTAATTGTGTACCAATCACAATGAAATCTCCCAAGTCACCCCGCAAGTTTGCTTTTCTTGAGAAGTTAGTGATGATGAAAACTCACCCAGCTGTGAGATAAGAGGTGTAAGCAGAAAGTCCAGTGAAGGCAAAATGCCAGCTGTACCGCAGCACTCAAAAATGTAAGCTGGAGGAAAGGTAGATCCAACCTTAAGAGTGACCAAGAAATCACCCAGGGCACTTTGAGGCATAGGGCTTGTGCTAGGGGCAATTTTAAAGGCAATTTGTCCTTGTCCTTCAGCTGTTAAAATGCAGGGAGGTTGGGCAAAATGAGTATAAAACACTACCCAATCAGATCAACCATTTACGCTCCCTTGGTAAAGATGAAAATGGAGCCATGAGGTGCAAGGCAGGAGAAAATCAGCCCCTATGGGCCTGTTCCTCAGCTTGGGTAAATCAACATACTAATTTGATATCTCTTTTTGGGTGGTTTCAGAGTAGCAGCCATGTTAGTCTGTATTCGCAAAAAGAAAAGGAGGACTTGTGGCACCTGAGAGACTAACAAATTCATTTGAGCATAAGCTTTTGTGAGCTACAGCTCACTTCATCGGATACATTTTTGCATTTTTGGGTGGGATTACAAGTTTGGTTGACAAAGGTAATAGCATTGATGTAATATTCATAGACTTCTGTGAGACATTTAATTTGGTACCACAAGGCATTTCGATTAAAACAACACTAGAATGATATGAAATTAACATGGTACACATTGAATGGATTAAAAACTGGCTAACTGATCACTCTCAAAATGTAATTGGAAACAGGGAATCATTGAGCAGGTGTTTTTCTATTGGGGTTAGACAGGGATTGTTTCTTGTCCCTATTTTGGAAAGAAAAAATTAAAAATCACTGATAAAATTTTCAGACGGCCCACAAATTGGAACAGTGGTAAATAACGAAGAGGAATAGTCACTGATAACAAGCAATCCAAGTGATCTGTAAGATGAGCACAAGGAAACAATCTGTGGTGTTATAACCAAATATAAAATTTGACATGTTGGAACAAGGCATGCAGGCCATCCTTACAGGATGAGGGGCTCTATCCTGGGAAGCAGCGACTCTGAAACAGATGAGAAGGTTGCGGTGGATAACCAGCTGAACATGAGCTCCTAGCATGTTGCTGTGGCCAAAAGGGGTAATTTGATTCTTGGATGTACAAACAGGGGAAACTTGAGTAGCGGTAGAGAGGTTATTTTACGTCTATATTTGGCACTGGTGTCACCACTGCTGGAACACTGCATCCAGTTTTGGTGCCCACAATTCAAGGAGGTTGATGAATTGGAGACAGTTCAGAGAAGAGCCACAGCAAGGATTACAGGACTGGAAAACCTGCCTTTATAGTGATAAACAGATTGAGCTTCTTCAATCTAATTTAAAGGGAAGGTTAAGGGGTGACTTGATCACAGTCTGTAAGTACCTACTGGGGAAGAAAAAATTGATAATGGGGTCTTCTGTGTAACAGAGAAATCTATATTGCGAACTGATGGCTAGAAGCTGAAGCTAGACAGAAATTAGACTGAAAATAAGGCACAGTTTAATAGTAAGGGTAATTAACTATTGGAACCATGTACTCAGATGGATTCTTCACCACTGGCAATTTTTAAATCAAGATTGGATATTTTTCTAAAAGATCTGCTCTAATTCAAACAGGAATTAATTCAGGGAAGTCCTATGGCCTACAGGAGGTCCGGCTAGATCATAATTGTTTCTTCTGGCTTTATAATCTATGAGACTATGAACACAGAGCTATGCAAATCAATGGAGTTATGCCAATTTACTCCCTTTGGACTCATCTCGATTTTCACTGTGAAGTTTTATGCCTGTCTCTATGTACAAATGCTGAATAATAACAGGGCACAGTATTACTGTTCTTATTATAAAAAAAAAACCCACCATGTACATGACTCTGCTGCTTGCTTGTTCCTGATCTCCCCTTCTTAGGTGATTAGAGACAGTTTGTTGTTTGAATTTACCAGCAATACAATATTTCTCTGAGTCAGTGATTTCCTCATCCTGCAATTACAAAGCAATTGAGTCCACAGGCCACACTTTCTTGCATTGATGTAATCCAAGGTCTCTTTTCTTGTTCATTGCAAATAGTTCCATTCTGCTTTCTTCCCTTGTATTTTCTTGCTCTGTGCAAGTTGCTTTTCTCTCCGTTTCCTGTTCCTCTCTGCTAATTACACCACAATCAATGGGCCCCACCCTCTGCTTTTACCAACTGCCTCTCAATTCAGTTCTGACACTGCTTTACACACTTTACCTGCTCTGGGTAAATCTCAGGGCCTTCTGCATGTGTACCACTAGGGTTTTCGCAAAAAGAAAAGGAGTACTTGTGGCACCTTAGAAACTAACAAATTTATTAGAGCATAAGCTTTCGTGAGCTACAGCTCACTTCATCGGATGCATTTGGTGGAAAAAACAGAGGAGAGATTTATATACACACACACAGAGAACATGAAATAATGGGTTTATCATACACACTGTAAGGAGTGATCACTTAAGATAAGCTATCACCAACAGCAGGGGGGGGAAAGGAGGAAAACCTTTCATGGTGACAAGCAGGTAGGCTAATTCCAGCAGTTAACAAGAATATCAGAGGAACAGTGGGGGGTGGGGTGGGAGGGAGAAATACCATGGGGAAATAGTTTTACTTTGTGTAATGACTCATCCATTCCCAGTCTCTATTCAAGCCTAAGTTAATTGTATCCAGTTTGCAAATTAATTCCAATTCAGCAGTCTCTCGTTGGAGTCTGTTTTTGAAGCTTTTTTGTTGAAGGATAGCCACTCTTAGGTCTGTGATCGAGTGACCAGAGAGATTGAAGTCTTCTCCAACTGGTTTTTGAATGTTATAATTCTTGACGTCTGATTTGTGTCCATTCATTCTTTTAGGTAGAGACTGTCCAGTTTGGCCAATGTACATGGCAGAGGGGCATTGCTGGCACATGATGGCATATATCACATTGGTAGATGCGCAGGTGAACGAGCCTCTGATGGTGTGGCTGATGTGATTAGGCCCTATGATGGTATCCCCTGAATAGATATGTGGACAGAGTTGGCAACGGGCTTTGTTGCAAGGATAGGTTCCTGGGTTAGTGGTTCTGTTGTGTGGTGTGTGGTTGCTGGTGAGTATTTGCTTCAGATTGGGGGGCTGTCTGTAAGCAAGGACTGGTCTGTCTCTCAAGATCTGAGAGAGCGATGGCTCGTCCTTCAGGATAGGTGATGGTTGTTGGTGATGGCTGCTGTTGGTGATGGCTTATCTTAAGTGATCACTCTCCTTACAGTGTGTATGATAAACCCATTGTTTCATGTTCTCTGTGTGTGTATATAAATCTCTCCTCTGTTTTTTCCACCAAATGCATCCGATGAAGTGAGCTGTAGCTCACGAAAGCTTATGCTCTAATAAATTTGTTAGTCTCTAAGGTGCCACAAGTACTCCTTTTCTTTTTGCGAATACAGACTAACACGGCTGCTACTCTGAAACACTAGGGTTTTGCAGCAGTTCCATCAGGTGGTGCTATTGCACAGGGACAAACATGCACCTCTCCTGAAGTTGGGCTGACATGCCTTGTGTACTGATCAGCCCTAAGAGTTGGTGTGATTTCTGGCACAACAGCCTCCGTGCTCAGTTAACTCCTTTAAGGTGATTTTGTTTTGAAGCATGATTTATGGTTTTTAAGGGGAAGCACAGAACTGGATATGATCCTGCCAGCTAGGGCAGAGGCAGCAATATGCTAAACCACCCATTAGCCAGCTGCTGAATGTATGTAAACAAGCGCTCAGTGATTGTGCACACACAAATACAGATCAGAGCTACCCAGCCTAGTTTCTATCCACAAAGGAGACTGTGTGTCTGGTTCTTCAAGTTGGAGTGTGGCATTGAGTGGGCAAGTCCAGCAAAAAAGAATTAGCTTCTTATCCAGTTTGCATGCTGAGGTCCGGTCCACACACTCACTTGAAATTGTTTAACAAAATGTGGGGTTCTGAACCAATTTAGTTAGATCCAGAGGAAATCCTTGTGAGGACACTCAGTTCAACTTAAACCTAGTTTATATCAGTATAGCTTGCACTGGTGAATCTACAGGTGCAAGCTACACTGAGCTAAGTAGTTTGACACCAATATAAGTGTGCCCACAGCAAGTGGGCACCCACTTTGTTAAATCAGTGCAACTTCTGTGTTCAGACAAGGTCCTATAAGAGCATAGGAATGGGCCATAGTGGATTGGACCATCTGTCTTGTGCTTATACAGCCCCAACACCAAAGTATCGGAGTGTGTCTCAACCTTGAGTGTAGGTAGGCTCACAACCCAGTGTGAGGCAGAGAAATGCTTTTCTCTCCACTAAGGGCTAAAGCTCAGATCCTCAAAGGTATTTAGGTAACCTAATGTCCATTGACCTCAATGGGAGTTAGGCACCAAATAGCGTTGACCATCTGATCCTAAGGGGACGCAGGAGTCTGTGGCAGACCCAGAAAATTGAAAGCAGCTCTTCTAAGGTCCAAGCTAGCATGTTAATCACCAGCTCATTGCTCCTTTCTGTGAAGCTGGGGATCCATCGTGTCTGGTATCCAGGCCCTGGCGGTGGATTGAGGAAAGGGCAACCGCATCTACCTGGCAAACTGTACAACACTATACCCTGTGGCAGAGCCATGGCATATCCGCTCCCTGAGCCCGGCTCACCCTGGGGTGATGCTCTGAGCATGGGCAGTCAGCATTCGGCTTCCTTTTTTCTCCAAGCTGCTGGAATTGCTACTGTTATTCCTTATGATTCTAAGTTTTCCACACTGGCTTTATCTGAATATCACTGCAGTGATTTGCCTCAATAGCAGCTCTCCGAAATGCGTTTCACACACACATGGACACGCACACTCCAAAGCACTGATGTGACTGTGCACAGCTGTTTATGTTCTAGTGCTCACATCCCAACTTTGCATTCCTGGCTCAAAGTGCTGTCCTGCTCTTCTCTCTCCAGACTCTTTTCCCCTCAGGAAAGGCTGAGGGAATGGGGCTTGTTTAGTCTGCAGAAGAGAAGAATGAGGGGGGATTTGATAGCAGCCTTCAGCTACCGGAAAAGGGGTTCCAAAGAGGATGGAGCTTGGCTGTTCTCAGTGGTGGCACATGACAGAACAAGGAGCAATGGTCTCAAGTTGCAGTGGGGAAAGTCTAGGTTGGATATTAGGAAACACTATTTCACAAGGAGGATGGTGAAGCACTGGAATGGGTTCCCTAGGGAGGTGGTGGAATCTCCATCCTTACAGGTTTTTAAGGCCCGGCTTGACAAAGCCCTGGCTGGGATGATTTAGTTGGGGTTGGTCCTGCTTTGAGCAGGGGGTTGGACTAGATGACCTCTTGAGGTCCCTTCTAACCCTGATATTCTATGATTCTCTGATTTTCAGTCCTCATAGTCAGAGCAGCTGGTGGTGGCTGCCTGAAGCCAGATAATAAAGCCAGTGAGGACAACTGCTTTGGATCTGCTGAAGAAGCAGGAGAGGTGATTCAGCTATGCACAAAGGGTTAAATTCACCCCAGTGCACAGGTCTAGCTACTCAAATCCCACATAAGCTCTGGCCTTAGGCTGACCATCAAAAAGGAGAAAATTCAGGGAAGGAAGAGTTCTGCTCCGACCAGCAGGAGCTTAGGAGATCTTGGCAGCCGTGTGTGGACTAGCCTGAAAGGCAGAAAGACCAGAGTAGAACCTCTGCTTACCAAGCATGGTGGAGGTGATGGACTCGCAATCCCCTGTGAACGAAGTGCAACATTCGGATAGCCATGTTCCTACGTTCCCTCCTGTACCCATGATGGCATGGGCACTTCCTTCCTAGGTGCATCGTCCTCGGAGGCCAGAGCGATGGATGGTGCTATATGGGAGATGCTGATTTGCTGGCCTTGTGAAACTATTCCCAGTAATCCTACCTTTTGGAGGTGGTACTTCCTGGGATGGTGATACCATGCAACAGATCAGTGTTTCTGTGGCAAGCCCCTCCAGATTAAGCAAAAGCCCTACACACACCTTCAGACCTTCACCCAAACTCCAGCTGGCCCTGAAACAAGCCTCCTCTGAGGTTTGAGAGCATTTGTTTATATACAACCAAATAATTTCAGCCATAGACACCGCAACCAGTCTGGCTATTTTTCACTTTCCCTGAACATTTCTGCATTTGCTATTTCCCTCTAGCACTGGAAGTGACAGTGACAAAATACAAAGAGCCAGGCTGTTTTTTCCGGTACAGCAGTAGAAGTAGGAAGTAATGGGAGCTGTCACCATTGTCTGTACACATAGAGCCACCATCTCATTTCAGTTTGAACTACTCCTATTTTCAATTAAGGAAAAAAGCAAAACAAGAAAGAACAAAAGTAAAGTCTCTTGGAGAGAGCACAGTGCATGCAACTCCTCTGTGACAGGCTACTTCAGCTCCGAGAACAATATGGCTGCTGCATCTGCAGACAGGCAGAATTCATAGGGGTCTAAAGGTACAATATACATTCCCATTCACTGTTGGGGAATCAGGGGGCACAGATTGGGGATTGACCTTCCCCAGGTAACACAGCAAGTCCCCTAATAACTAGTGGGGTACTCTATTCACTGGACCACAGTGCCAGCCATTGAGAATATGAGACTCAGAGGTCCATGAAGCTGGAGACAGAAAGGAAGATTAGTTAAGCTTTCTGAAAATAACATGTACTCGTGAGATATCTGGTTTGGTACCAGCAATGGGGAAGCCCCATAGAAATGATATTGTGTTCCTAAAGGTAAGAGACCGGCACCAAAGGATCTGGTGGGTGTGGAGAAGGAAAGGAAAACTAGAAGCTTTATCTAATGGCCATGTTGGTGTCACCACTCAACTCACATAATATCTCCAAGTATGGAGTGCGAGGCACTTCCCGGCAGCATGATGGAATTTCACCTGAGCCACCTTCCTCCCATCCACCTCCCACAACTAAGCTGCAGTCAGACATAAGTGCCACTGTGATGTGCAGCAACTGGAAATTCCAGAGAGATTTCTTTCTCTTCCTGTGTCCTCTGTGCGATACTTCTGTTTGCTTAGCTGCTCCTGACCTTTCCAAATGCCACTTCCATTTAGGGCCTCCTGTCAGACAGGGCCTGCCGGGAATTGAGTTATTTGAAGAAAAAGGCCTGGCTGTTGGGTTGGCTTCCTTGTCAACAAAGTCTTCCCCAGCAAGTAGAGGCGGTTTCAGTTACAGGTGCTGGATCAACAAGAGCTGGAGGGTGCCTCTGGCTGCCTGGGGCGACGGGAGGTTGCCAGTGCACGTCAGGGGGGCGGGTTAACATAGATCAACATGCTGTTCTGCTAGACACAATCTTGGAGCATACCATTGTGATTTTCTAATTGCGGTTTCACTTCTGCTCCCTGGGGCTTTTCATAAACAAGTTTGAGTACTGACACCCATAGCCCATAGACTGGGTTCTTAAAGGATCTCCGTCTCTGTGCAGAAGGAGACCAAGTTATCTTACCTAACAAGGGCTGGGATTGCTGGCCTGTTCAGTGCAACCTGATACCATGGCTAGAATAAGGATACCATAATTGTGGGCTTTACTGTGTGATGTGTTATACTGACAGAATAGATTTCAGTGGCTTGCACTACATTGCTGAGCAGGGATCTGGTGTGGTGTTAAGTAAGAGACACATTATCACTGCTTTCAGAGTAGCAGCCATGTTGGTCTGTATTCGCAAAAAGAAAAGGAGGACTTGTGGCACCTTAGAGACTAACAAATTTATTAGAGCATAAGCTTTCGTGAGCTACATCTCACTTCATCGGATGCATTTGATGGAAAAAACAGAGGGGAGATTTATATACACACACAGAACATGAAACAATGGGTTTTATCATACACACTGTAAGGAGAGTGATCACTTAAGATAAGCCATCACCAGCAGCGGGTGGGGGGGGGGGGAAGAGGAGGAAAACCTTTCATGGTGACAAGCAAGGTAGGCTATTTCCAGCAGTTAACAAGAACATCTGAGGAACAGGGGGGAGTGGGGCGGGGGGGGGGGGGGAGAAATAACATGGGGAAATAGTTTTACTTTGTGTAATGACTCATCCATTCCCAGTCTCTATTCAAGCCTAAGTTAATTGTATCCAGTTTGCAAATTAATTCCAATTCAGCAGTCTCTCGTTGGAGTCTGTTTTTGAAGTTTTTTTGTTGAAGGATAGCTACCCTCAGGTCTGCAATCGAGTGACCGGAGAGATTGAAGTGTTCTCCAACTGGTTTTTGAATGTTATAATTCTTGACGTCTGATTTGTGTCCATTTATTCTTTTACGTAGAGACTGTCCAGTTTGACCAATGTACATGGCAGAGGGGCATTGCTGGCACATGATGGCATATATCACATTGGTAGATGCGCAGGTGAACGAGCCTCTGATAGTGTGGCTGATGTGATTAGGCCCTATGATGGTGTCCCCTGAATAGATATGTGGACAGAGTTGGCAACGGGCTTTGTTGCAAGGATAGGTTCCTGGGTTGGTGGTTCTGTTGTGTGGTGTGTGGTTGCTGGTGAGTATTTGCTTCAGATTGGGGGGCTGTCTGTAAGCAAGGACTGACCTGTCTCCCAAGATCTGTGAGAGTGATGGGTCATCCTTCAGGATAGGTTGTAGATCCTTGATGATGCGTTGGAGAGGTTTTAGTAGGGGGCTGAAGGTGATGGCTAGTGGCGTTCTGTTATTTTCTTTGTTGGGCCTGTCCTGTAGTAGGTGACTTCTGGGTACTCTTCTGGCTCTGTCAATCTGTTTCTTCACTTCAGCAGGTGGGTACTGTAGTTGTAGGAATGCATGATAGAGATCTTGTAGGTGTTTGTCTCTGTCTGAGGGGTTGGAGCAAATGCGGTTATATCGTAGAGCTTGGCTGTAGACAATGGATCATGTGGTGTGATCTGGATGAAAGCTAGAGGCATGTAGGTAGGAATAGCGGTCAGTAGCTTTCCGATATAGGGTGGTGTTTATGTGACCATCGCTTATTGGCACCGTAGTGTCCAGGAAGTGGATCTCTTGTGTCGACTGGTCCAGGCTGAGGTTGATGGTGGGATGGAAATTGTTGAAATCCTGGTGGAATTCCTCAAGGGCTTCTTTTCCATGGGTCCAGATGATGAAGATGTCATCAAGGTAGCGCAAGTAGAGTAGGGGCATTAGGGGATGAGAGCTGAGGAAGCATTGTTCTAAGTCAGCCATAAAAATGTTGGCATACTGTGGGGCCATGTGGGTACCCATAGCAGTGCCGCTGATTTGAAGGTATACATTGTCCCCAAATGTGAAATAGTTATGGGTGAGGACAAAGTCACAAAGTTCAGCCACCAGGTTAGCCATGACATTATCGGGGATACTGTTCCTGACGGCTTGTAGCCCATCTTTGTGAGGAATGTTGGTGTAGAGGCTTCTACATCCATATTGGCTAGGATGGTGTTTTCAGGAAGATCACCAATGGATTGTAGTTTCCTCAGGAAGTCAGTGGTGTCTCGAAGATAGCTGGGATTGCTGGTAGCACAGGGCCTGAGGAGGGAGTCTACATAGCCAGATAATCCTGCTGTCAGGGTGCCAATGCCTGAGATGATGGGGTGTCCAGGATTTCCAGGTTTATGGATCTTGGGTAGCAGATAGAATACCCCAGGTCGGGGTTCTAGGGGTGTGTCTGTGCAGATTTGTTCTTGTGCTTTTTCAGGGAGTTTCTTGAGCAAATGCTGTAGTTTCTTTTGGTAACCCTCAGTGGGATCAGAGGGTAATGGCTTGTAGAAAGTGGTGTTGGAGAGTTGCCTAGTAGCCTCTTGTTCATACTCCGACCTATTCATGATGACGACAGCACCTCCTTTGTCAGCCTTTTTGATTATGATGTCAGAGTTATTTCTGAGGCTGTGGATGGCACCGTGTTCTGCATGGCTGAGGTTATGGGGTAAGCGATGCTGCTTTTCCACAATTTTAGCTCGTGCACGTCGGCGGAAGCACTCTATGTAAAAGTCCAGTCTGTTGTTTCGACCTTCAGGAGGAGTCCACCCAGAATCCTTCTTTTTGTAGTGTTGGTAGGAAGGTCTCTGTGGGTTAATATGTTGGTCAGAGGTGTGTTGGAAATATTCCTTGAGTCGGAGACGTCGAAAATAGGATTCTAGGTCACCACAGAAGTGTATCATGTTCGTGGGGGTGGAGGAGCAAAAGGAGAGGCCCCGAGATAGGACAGATTCTTCTGCTGGGCTAAGAGTATAGTTGGATAGATTAACAATATTGCTGGGTTGGTTAAGGAAACCACTGTTGTGTCCCCTTGTGGCATATAGTAGTTTAGATAGTTTAGTGTCCTTTTTCTTTTGTAGAGAAGCAAAGTGTGTGTTGTAAATGGCTTGTCTAGTTTTTGTAAAGTCCAGCCATGAGGAAGTTTGTGTGGAAGGTTGGTTCTTTATGAGAGTATCCAGTTTTGAGAGCTCATTCTTAATCTTTCCCTGTTTGCTGTAGAGGATGTTGATCAGGTGGTATCATTACTTGTTCCTATTGAAGACAGAGTGTTGGCTAGTAGTCAGATGGAAGGGAGCCTAGAACCAGACGGTTTCCAGAGCTTGGTTCCTGGCTCTACTATTCACTGTGCAGAATTGGGCAAGTCACTTAGTCCCATGTTCCTTCGAGTGCCCCTCTGTGAAATGGAGCCCTCGTTACCTGGAGCCCTGTCACATTCTCTTTTTCAATAGGGCTGTGTATTAGGGCAAAGATATTTTCAGATGGGGAGAAGAACCATACAAAAGCAATAATGCACTACAGGGCGAGTGCTGTCCTGTGGTACAGAATGTACCTGAGAACATGCCCTGGAGAGTGCTACTGCCAGGGTTCTCAGCTTGGGGGTCACAACCCATGGGGGCATGAAGAGAAGTCAGGGGGTCACAGGCACAGTGCCCTTCCTGTACTACTAAATAAGACAGAGATCCTCACTCGATCTTGGCTAGATGGGAGGGGATCCCAAGTATGGAAAAGGTGGAGAACCACTGTGCCCTTGCAGTGCTTACTGGACTTATGGGCGGAGCTGGTTCTGACCTCTATATTGACTTTATATTAGCTCTAGAAGTGCATCTTTATGATCTCATTCTCCTCCTTCACATCCCACCTCAAAATGACCCTTCTGTCCACTGACCTCCACCCTGTACTCCTTATTCCTCCCTCATGATCTGCCTCATTTCTTGTTCAACTAATACCAGAATATACAGAATTCCTTAGCAAGACAATAAACCCTGCTGCTTCTCATGCTAAGTCACAACTCTCTCTTGATCCCTTGTGCTTGATCCCTTGAGCTGGGGCGGGAAGGGCGTGAGGAGGGCCGCCCGCACTGCAGCAAGTAACCCGGGGGGGGCGCAGGGGAACTGCTCCCTGCCCCAGCTCACCTCCGCCACCCTTGGCCTGAGCGTGAAGCCGCCACCTGCTTCTCAGCCCTCCCCGGCTTCCCACCGAACAGCTGATTCGCAGGAAGCCAGGGAGGGGGGCGGAGTAGCAGAGCGGGGCAGTGGGTTCAGGGGAGGAGGCGGAGCGGAGGTGAGTTGGGGCCGGGCATGGGGCGGGGAGCTGCCAGTGGGGGCTCTGCACCCACCAAATTTTCCCTATGGATGCTCCAGCCCTGGAGCACCCAGGGAGTCAGTGCCTAAGGGGCCACTTTTGATGTGATTGGTGGGGGGAGCAGCCGCTCCCCCTGCTTCCCCCCTAGCTATGCTCCCCCACCCCTAGGAGCCAGAGGGACATGCCGGATGTTTCCTGGGAGCCACCCCGGGTAAGCACCGCCGGGACTCCTCACCTCGCTCCCCGGCAGGTCCCTTTGGCTCTTAAGGGCGGGGCGTGGTGGGCACCCACTACAGTGGCCCACAATACCCTCCTGCCTGGTTCTGGGGGCAGTCAGGTGACAGGGGAGGGGGGTGGATGGGCAGGGATCCCAGGGGGCCATCAAGGAATGTGGGGGGTTGGATGGGGCAGGAGTCTGGGGGGGGCGGGCCACGACCCCCTTGTGGGGTGAGGAGGGAACCGGTTGTTAAGATTTTGGCAGCTCATCACTGGTTTTAACCATTGGCCTACTCTTTCCTAGCTCTTCTTTTCTCACTTATATATATTTTGCTATGTTTGTCTAATGCACAGACTTTAAGGAAGGGACTGTCTTTTTTTAATCTCTGTAAAGCATCATGCTAAATTATAGTGTTATACACATATCAAACAACAACATCCCCACTTCTAAGGTCATTGCTTAGGCTTTAATTAAATTAACAATCCCATTGACTCAATGGGAATTAGCTTGACTAAGGACTACATATAAAACAAGTAAGAACTGATTAAGGATTTGGCCCAACAATTAACAAAATCGATCACAAACTCCATGCCAAGATGCCTTGGTTAATATTTGTTTCATTTGGGAAGGTTCCATCTCCTGTGGAAAAGCAAAAAATCACCCCCTGCTCCTAATCCTTGCAGACATCTAGCCTAATTCCAATGGCAGGTTTCAGTGTTGCCTGGATTGCTTTGCAAAACCCTGTGCAAGACATTCACCAGAGGAGTGCCTGCAAAATGAAAACAATGTGTTAGTCTCTAAGGTGCCACAAGTACTCCTTTTCTTTTTTGCAAATACAGACTAACACAGCTGCTACTCTGACACGTAGGAATGGTGTCTTAAATCTGAAGCTAAAAGGCATGTGTCAGAATGTGGATTATGTTTCAGAGCCCAAGTGCTTCTGATAAGGAATCTAGGCTTAGTGACTCCCACCCAACCTGCAAAGAAATGACTCCAAATATCTGCCAGTTTGGTTATCTGATGTACCTTCTTGGGCCTGGAAACACTGCAGAGCACAGTGAATATGGGGAACCGTCCATCTGATGAGACGTGTGGTGGTAACAGCGCTGCTGGTGTTCAGCAATGCTTTCAGAGGGCAGCCCACAAGCAAGGGGAAGGCCTTCAGTTGCAGTAACAGCCCAGCCATAGCAGGCCAAACCAGCACTCTCTAAGGGCGAAATTCATCCTGATGCAGAGGGCGCACACAAGGCCTAGGAACCACTCATGTTTCACTTAAGCCCTAGCTACGACCCAGGGGATGGGCAGTTTGCCAGAGGACGTCTCATTGCCAGACTCCCAGTTCAAATCCACCCCTATCTGCCAACAGCTGGAAGTTGTTCCCATCTGAAAGCTTTGCAGCATCTTTCGCTAGATAGATCTTGCTCCAATTGCTAATGGACAGATGTCAACAGCACTTACATTGGAACTCATTGGCAGATTCAGCAGGGGGGCCAGGAACTGAATGGCTATGAAATATGAACTATGTCGTCTCCACTATGTGCTTCCAGGCCAGGTTTGAGATGCATGGACAGGATAACGGAGGGGGGTGGGGGCGTACAATTCTACAACTGTAGGATTGAAGACTGTGGTCTTCAGAGCTCTTCATCTGGCACCTTTCTCCAACACAAAATTCCCTTTAAAAAACCACACATTGTCACAGCGTGCTGTACTCACCTCCTCCTTGCAGCTGTGGCTGGGGATTAACTCTGCCAGTCTGATGCCCCTTCCTGCAGATGCTCACTCCATCTCTCTTGGGACTCCACAGCTCCCTCTTTGTGTCTTGGCCTCCAGCCAGGTCACTGTACTTTTCCCCTTCCAGAGGGTGGAGGAGGGGGATGGGTTGTGTGCCAAAGTCTCTCTCTACCAAACATGGCAGGTAATCTTCCAATTCACTGTGCCTCAATGGTGCCACTTCCCCAGTGTCTGGTAGGGAACTCAGGCCCGCTGTCTTCTCTGGGTTCCAGCCCAGGGACCCTACAACCAGTGGCTAAGGTCTGCACTGTCCCACACCTTGCTAGCATTGACTCTATCAGGTTCCTTCTCCATCCTCCTCGGGTACGCGCATCCCTCCAGACCAACCTGCCTTCTCTTCCTAGCCTGAGAGAGTGATTGCAGGGCTCCCCCCTGCAGCCCCCTTCTGCCCTCAGTACCTGGCTTTATACAAGCCCTGCCTGTTCCTGTCCAGGTGAGCTTCATCTCTGATTAGTTCTCATTGCTCCCTGACTCCCCTCCAGGTGCAGCCTAGGCAGTTAACTGGCCCCTCCTTCACCCCAGTGTGGGGTGAACACCCCATCATACACAAGTACAAATTTCCCTCATTTTCACTCTTCTGAAAAGCATATAAAATACTCTAAAAACTCCTACTGTGTCTGTACACCACTTCCGTTTGGTGGGTAGAATCAGAACTGCCCAACTGTATATCTTAGACCCAATACTGCTCATCTAACAGAGGCTCTGTAGGCTGGATCTGGACTTTTTGGAGAAGAACTGAGTTCTAATCCTGCTGCAGCTGTGATGTGCTGAACAGTCTTGGTGTGGAGCCTAGTGGCTGCTATGAAGTTGCAGGTGGCTACCGAGTTACTTTTTGTGTGCCAGTGCTTGCTGCACAGTATATTAACAGCACAGCACTGCACTGAACCTGCCCCCATCTCAACTGGGCTGGAGGGAAGGGATCAAGCTGACATATGGCTCCAAAAACCCCAAAGTACAAGAAAATGAAGCATATTCTGAGCTCAGAGAGCATCGGGTTCAGGAAGCAGCCAGATGCTGTGTGAGAACAGGAGCAGCAAATTGGAGGAACCAGCCTGGGAGCTGGCTGCAGAGGGATGGCCAGGTAGCAGAGAGCCTAGAGGTCTGTGGTTGAACTGTTGCTTTGATCTTTATTGTAACACTTTCTATTATACCTGGGGTATTTGCAACCTTTATCTCTGTCAGCCCTGGTAAAATAATCCGGGGTGCCTTACTTGCAATCTGTGCTCTTGAGAGGGCACTCACCAAGGGCTGCAGCCGGTGTAACCCCGGTGTAGCAGCCGGTGTAGCATCTGAGCTTGTGGTGCACAGTCGCTCCCAGACCTCAGGGACTGGTCCCCCGGCGCTCACAACCAGGCCCTGCAGGAGAGGGGGCAGTGACAGTAGTTGGCATCAGGGTAACCATTAGTAACACAAGAGGCTGTCACTGTTGCATGGAGGGCCAGACAGTCACACCCTGAATGAGCCACATACCCTGAAATGAGCATTCCAAGCTCTCCCTCCCCCCACCAAGCCAGCTGCACCCCTTACACAGTGTGCCCTCCTCCCACCCTCCTCCCTGCTGTTTGCACTAACGCTGCTCCTCTGGGTTTCTTTTGCTTTTGATTTCTGAACACAGCATTTAGTATCAATTGGCACATCAGCAAACACTCTCCAGCGCATCCCACCCAAGTATTTACCAAGCGCTATGTGCTGCACTCCGGCAACAGAGAGGAAAGGTGAAGAGTTGGGATGGGAGAGTGAGATTTGTGGGCAAGAGCACATTTATCTGTCTTTAACCCTTTTCAAATACAGTGAATACTGTGCAAGAAACCACCTGTAGCAGAGTGGAGCCCAGTAGTGACGTATCGGTGTAAGGGGGGCTGCTGGCCGGGGGATGACTGGGAGGGCTCACGACTTTGCAATAGACCCAGCTGAAAACATTTCACTGAAACATTTTGTAGATGGAAAATGGCCTTTTGGGTCAAATTAATGTTTTTTTCTCCTCTTTTCAGGTTTTTGATTTCTTTTTCCTACTTTTCTCTCCCTCTCTCCCCCTGCAGTGGAAAAAAGAGAAAGAGGGTTTGGGGTGGGGGAACTACAACTGGGAAAAGTTCGATTTGGTTCACTGAAAAAAATAAAAATTCCATGTAAAATTTCCAACAGAACAAAAAATGTTAATTAAAAAGAATGGTGGAAAATTCCATCCCTTGAGCTTTGGTCTGACCCAGTTTGGCCATTCTTATGTTCTTATGTTCTTGTGCTCTGGTCTGAGATTTGCAGCCCTACAGGTCAAAATAGTCTGAATCTGATAAACCTCAGGGCTTGTTGCACAGCTCACATTTCCCCCAGCACTTGTAAATGCAGCAGGGCCAGGGTGGCTGTAACTGTAGTGGCAGGGAATGGTTGGAGTGGGAGGAATTTGTATTTTTATGTTGCTCACTGGCAAGATTATTTTGACTACAAAGAAATGTTCTGACTTTTCATTAAACAAATTAACAAGTAGACAGCTGCAGTGGGCACCGCTGAGACATAATAAAGAATGAGTGTCGTGCAATGGTTAGGGCGCAGGGCTTGGAAACCTGGGTTCTGTCCCTGTTTCTGACCTTAGACAAATCATTTTCCCCTTGCATCCTTCAGTTTTTATATTGCGGTAAAACTTAGAGGCCCTGGCTCAGATCAGAGGCCTATTGTGCTGAGTGCTGTCCAAAGATAGGAAGAAGCAACATCTGCTGGAATAGCTGACAGTCTAAACAGACAAGACAAACAAAGGGAAAGAGCTACAGAGAGGCAGAGGGACCTGCCCAAGGTACACAGGAGGTCAGTGGCAGAACCACTACTAGAAGTCCCAAGCCCAAGCCAGTGCTCCATTGGCTGGGGCACATCGCATTTGCTAACTTATCTATTTCAATTGTAAGCTCTTTGGGGCACATTCTGTCTCATTATGTGTGTGTGCAGCAGCTAGCACAATCAGCTCTTGATTTTGGGAAGGGCCTATAAGCACTAAAATTGTCCCTTGTGGGAAAGTTTCCCATTGAGCTTAGAATGGTTTGGATCAGGTCCCTATGGCAGCATGTTAAAGATATTTATGGCCTTTCAGTGGGAGTTAGGTGCCTAAATACCTTTACAGAACTAGCCCCATGCTCTCATGGTTGAGAAAGATCTCAGCGCTGATGCTTGTGTGTGTTTAAATACTGCTCCCCGTGGGGTACACCCATAACTCGACAGCATGATGCTGAACACAACCTGTCCTTCTCTATGCTGACTGTCATGGCTGCTAGCTTGATGGTTAAAATAAGAGTTTAAACACCATCAAATTTCCTAGTGAAGAAGAGCCTCCAGAGGCCGTGTGAGCACATTCATGCTCCTGTGCATGGTTCAGGCTCAGGTCCGTGATCCAGGAAAACATCCCTATTCAGGACATTCATATAAGTCAATGGGACTCTGGCACATACAGCAGAACCTCAGTTTTATGTACATTGATCTTATGAATAACCACTTCTATGAACCATTGTTATCCCTCAATCAACCAGGTGTATGTGTATGTGCTTGAGCAGTGAGCAGAGGTCATGCACACTCAGCGTGTGGGCATATTTGACCTTTCTAGGCTTTGGTGAAAACCAGCATGGGAGATAGGAACTCCCTGTGAATGGGGGTGGGGGAGTGAAGGCTAGGAGGGGGCGAAAGGGAGCTACTGAGACTTGTAGCCAGACAGACAGTTTGTCCCACATTTTATGGGACTAAGATATAAAATTAAGGACTCATGAAAATGACTTAATACGGGAGAGTTAATAGTGAGAGGATCTTTTTTTAACATAACTACTATTTTCCATCACCTCAGCTCTTCTGGGGTGGAGGTAGCATTAGGGACCTCCCTGGTAATGAGCTATAGCTGAGACATAGGAGTGTCTGTGATTCCCTTTTACCATTCACTCAAGGCTGTTTCAGCTCTTCAGAAATGCAGCTGAGGAAGACCTAGATTTTTCTCTGGCAGCAAACGAGGTGTCTTCAGAGGAGAGGGTAGGAATGGTTTGGATTCGGCCCAAGAACAAGAAGGATGACACACACATAGTGTATTTCTTAAATATACTAAACAGTCAGTCCACATTCTTCTTAATCAAACTTCAGGTATCCCTTTATTTCCTAGGGCACAGCTAACCAGGGACTTGCTCTTTAATTACATAGCAAATGTCATGGAGGTTTTGCCCATGCAGTAGCAAGGGCAGGTTCTTGCAGGTTACCTGGTAATTATCCTTCAAGTTACCGAATAATTCCAAGATGAATTACCATGTAATTTTCAGGCTGTAGATAGCAACATCAGGGTGCAGTTTGGAAGACAGGATCTATTCTTGTCTCACTTCTGCACCCAGGCAGCTCTCAGGAAATGCACGCATCACAGAGAAAACAGCTCCCACAAGCTGCCCTGGGAATACGTGTTCAGTACGTGGCCAATATTTTCCAGCTCATTGTGCTGCTGGGTTCCTGCTAACAGTAATAATAATGTGTGGGTACCAATGCCCATCAGCCTCCAAGAACCTTAGCTAAGGGCCAGATCGTGTCCTTTGTAAAACCACACTATAGCAGGGATAAGGATACTCTGGAAATTCAATGATTTTATATGTGCAGAGTTTCCATAGCGTGGCAGTGTTGTGGCAGCAGTGAGGAAGGTTTGTGCCATGGCACATGGCACACAGATGTACTTCAGGAGTCACTGCAAGGAACATGGCAATCCTATGCATTGGCAAGAAGAGGACAGGCAGTTTTGTGGGCTCTGCACATGAATGCAAGAAGAAGCCCACGTGGTGAATAACCAGAACCATCTGGGACCTAGATACAGGGGCACAGGACTCTGTATAAATTCTTACATGGGCACTTAGGCCCAGATCCTCAAAGGTCTTTAGGTCTTAGCTCCCACTAGAATCAACAGGAACCAGGTACCTAAATACTCTGTGGATCTGGGCCTTAGACTCTAATTTGTATTCTGTCTTCTGCCATACTGCAAGAGAATGTTGCACTTAAAGAAGCTATCTCCTGGGCATGGCCCTCCTTCCTTAGCTACTTCCCAGCTGCATCTCCCCATCCCCCAAACTCCTCAAACACAAGCTAACACCAAAGAGAAAAGGAGTACTTGTGGCACCTTAGAGACTAACAAATTTATTAGAGCATAAGCTTTCGCTCACGCTGTAGCTCACGAAAGCTTATGCTCTAATAAATTTGTTAGTCTCTAAGGTGCCACAAGTACTCCTTTTCTTTTTGCGAATACAGACTAACACTGCTGCTACTCTGAAACCTGTAACACCAAAGAGTTTCCTGGGGGCTGGAGGAAGAAGGGGACATCTCTAGTCTGACCTGCAGAATGCAGGAAACAGAATTTCACTCCATTATCCCTGCATACGCTCATAAACTGGGGTTAAGCTAAACCATATTTTTTTTTTAGAAAGAAAGATCCAATCTTTATTAAAGACTTCAGTGCTGGATAATCCGCCATGTCCCTGGATAGGCTGTTCTAATGGTTAATTACCCTCACTATTCAAAATTGGCACCTTGTTTTCAGTTTGAATTTATCTAGCTTCAGCTTCCAGTTGTTGGATGTTGTTACACCTTTGTCTGCTAGATCAGGGATCTCAAACATATGCCCAAGAAGGCTGGTTCCAGCCTGAATGTACTTTTGTATTGCATGTGTCATAAATATAAAGGGAAGGGTAACAATCTTTATGTAAAAAGAAAAGGAGTACTTGTGGCACCTTAGAGACTAACAAATTTATTAGAGCATAAGCTTTCGTGAGCTACAGCTCACTTCATCGGATGCATTTCGCTCACGAAAGCTTATGCTCTAATAAATTTGTTAGTCTCTAAGGTGCCACAAGTACTCCTTTTCTTTTTGCGAATACAGACTAACACGGCTGCTACTATGAAACCAATATTTATGTATGCAGTAAAATAAAATTCCTCTTGTCCAGAAGTACAGAATCCCCTTATCTGTAAGGGTTTCAGAGTAGCAGCTGTGTTAGTCTGTATCCGCAAAAAGAAAAGAAGGACTTGTGGCACCTTAGAGACTAACAAATTCATTTGAGTATAAGCTTTCATGACCTACAGCTCACTTCCTCGGATGAAGTGAGCTGTAGCTCATGAAAGCTTATGCTCAAATGAATTTGTTAGTCTCTCAGGTGCCACAAGTCCTCCTTTTCTTTTTACCTGTAAGGGGTTAATCAGTTCAATTAACCTGGTTGGCACCTGACCAGAAGGATCAATGGGGAAAGAAGATACTTTCAAATAAGAGAGGGGAGGGAACCCTGAGCAGTGGGATCATTTTGAACCAGAAACACAAACCTCAAGATATTAAAAGGATTTTTTTTTCTTTTGGCTGCTTGGAAAGCAGGGAGGTTTTTGATTTTTTTTGAAGGACACATTTTTTTCTTTTAGCTGAGAGCAGCTGGAGGTGTATTTTTTTCCCCTCTGCCTCAGGGCAGAGTAGTTAAGTCTTGCAAGGGAATTCACAAGCTGTTTTTTTTTTCTTTTTCTTTTTCTTTCTAGCTCTCGGGTTAAGCTAGGCTAAATGCAGAAAGGCTAGAATGACAGAAAGTGACGTCCAGAAAAAACTGGAATTAGCTAGATTTGAAGCTGAGGACAGAAAGAAGGAACATGAAAGATGGCTGGAACTCAGACAGATGGAGATTGATGCACAAGTGTCCAGAGAAAAAGCTGCTAGGGAGGAAAGGGAAAGGGACAGGGAAAAAGAGAGGCAGCATGCTGAGAAAGAGAGGGGGAAAAGAGACGAAGGCATGAACTGGAGGTGATGGAGTGGAAATGACGGAACCCTTCAGCAGCTGGCTCCACTTCCCCAAAAATCCACAAATGGGAGTGACTATGTCCACAGTATGATGAATCCAGTGGTATTGCTGAATATTTCCTCACCTTTGAGAGACTGTGCACCCTCCATGCAATTCCTGACAATCACAAGATGACCACATTGATAGCAAAATTGACTGAAAGAGCTCTGGACATATTCAACAAGATGCCTATTGAGGATGCTTCTGACTATGGTAAATTTAAGGATTTGGTTTCGAAACAATTTCAAATTACACCTGAAACTTACAGAGTAAAATTGGAGCCCTTAAGAGAGGGGCGGACTAAGTAATGTGGCTTATGTAAACCAGATGAAGGATCTGTTAGATAAATGGGTCAAAGGAAGGGCTCTAACTTGCTCTGAAGGAATGTGTGATTCGGTTGTACAGGAGTAGTTCCTGACTATGACCAATGATGATGTAAAACAGTGTTTATGGGATAAAAAAATGGACTCAGCAGGAAGTCTTGCTTCTTACGCTGATCAATATGACTGCCAGAGAGGCGGGGAAAATTGGTACAAAATGGGTGGAGGTAGCAGAGAGGAACAACCCTGGGGTCACAGTTTGGGCGGATACCAGAAGGGATACCCCGAGACCACACCATACCACCAGTGGCAGCCCAAGGCCCCAGCTACACCCCAAGGAAAACCTCAGACACCTTATTGTCCCACCACACCATTCTCCAGCAACCCACCTTGCCCCAGTGACCAGTCAGCTGGGCTATATTTTAAATGTAACGAGCTGGGGCATGTAAAGGCCAACTGTCCCAAGAACCCCAGTAGATTACAGATCATTGCACCGGGTCACACCAAAGGTCCTCAGGCCCAGATGCCTCCCAGATACCCTCAGAGCGAAGGAAAACTGTGAGTGTGGGCGGGAAGAAGGTTACAGCATGGAGGGACACTGGAGCACAGATGTCAGCTATCCACCAATCCTTAGTGGACCCCAGATTAATCAACCCAGAGGTCCAAGTGATGATTCAACCCTTCATGTCAAACTCTTTTGACTTGCCTACAGCCAAGTTGCCTGTCCAGTACAAGGGCTGGTCAGGAATGTGGACTTTTGCAGTCCCATTCCCATGCTGCTTGGGGAAGACTTGGCCAATCATGTGAAGCTAGCCAAGCAGGTGGGAATGGTCACCCACAACCAGGCTAAGCAAGTACCTAGCTCTGTTCCTGAGACTTCTACAAGGGCCCAGTCTGTGTTACCAGAGACCCAGATGGAGGTGGTGGAACTGAACCCCATGCCAACATCTGCGACAGCCATAGTGGATCCAGTCACAGAGACCAAGACAGAGCCAGGCCCCGAACCGGAACTGGTGGAGCAACGAGCACCAGAACCATTTCCAGCTCTGAGTCCAGTGCTTGCAACCCTGTCTGCAACCCCAACACCAGAGGGCCCCACCGAGCCTGCACTGGCAGCAGCAGCTAAACCTGTGCAAGAGGCTCAACCGGAGCCTGAAATACCCCATAGTGCACCAGTGGAGAGCGGGTCACAGTCCCCGGAAACAGCCCCATTCCCTGCATTGCTTCCAGAGGGACCAAGCCCAGGTCTATAATCCAGTGAGGAACTGAGGTCTCCAGCATCAAGGGAACAGTTCCAGGCAGAGCAGGAAGCAGACGAAAGGCTCCAGGGAGCCTGGACGGCAGTACAAAACAACCCTCAGCTCTTCTAATCGATCCCGGTTTGTTGTAGAAGGAGGACTTTTATACAAGGAAACTCTTTCTGGTGGGCACCAGGAGGACTGGCATCCACAGAAACAGTTGGTAGTTCCAACTAAGTACTGGGAAAAGCTCTTGAGCTTAGCCCATGATCATCCTAGTGGCCATGCTGGGGTGAACAGGACCAAGCACCATTTGGGGAGGTCATTCCACTGGGAGGGAATGGGCAAGGATGTTTCTGCCTATGTCCGGTCTTGTGAGGTGTGCCAAAGAGTGGGAAAACCCCAAGATCAGGTTAAATCCCCTCTCCAGCCACTCCCCATCATTGAAGTTTCATTTCAGCGACTAGCTGTGGATATTCTGGGTCTTTTTCCGAAAAAGACACCCAGAGGAAAGCAGTACATACTGACTTTCATGGATTTTGCCACTCGATGGCTGGAAGCAATAGCTCTAAGCAATACCAGGGCTAAAAGTATGTCTCAGGTATTTACAGACATTTTTGCAAGGGTAGGTTGGCCCTCCGACATCCTTACAGATTCGGGAACTAATTTCCTGGCAGGGACCATGAAAAGCCTTAGGAAAGTTCATGGAGTGAACCACTTGGTTGCCACCCCTTACCACCATCAAATAAATGGCCTGGTGGAGAAGTTTAATGGAACTTTGGGGTCCATGATACGTAAATTCGTGAATGAGCACTCCAATGATTGGGACCTAGTTTTGCAGCAGTTGCTTTTTGCCTACAAGGCTGTACCACACCCCAGTTTAGGGTTTTCACCATTTGAACTTGTGTATGGCTGTGAGGTTAAGGGGCCATTACAGTTGGTGAAACAGCAATGGGAAGGGTTTACGCCTTTTCCAGGAACTAACATTCTGGACTTTGTAACCAACCTACAAAACACCCTCTGAACCCTCTTTAGCTCTTGTTTGAGAAAACCTGCTATAGAATGGGAGATCCAGGACATGCATCTCCAGTGGGTCTAGTTTCCAAACCAAATTGGGAGATATGCTTTTGTGTGGACTATCATAAGCTAAATGCTGTAACTCGTGCAGACAACTATCCAATGCCATGCACAGATGAGCTATTGGAGAAACTGGGATGGGCCCAGTTCATCTCTACCTTAGACTTAACCAAGGGGTACTGGCAGGTACCGCTAGATGAATCCGCCAAGGAAAGGTCAGCCTTCATCACCCATGTCAGGCTGTATGAATTTAATGTGCTCCCTTTTGGGCTGCGAAATGCACCTGCCACCTTCCAGAAACTTGTAGATCATCTCCTAGTGGGATTGGGAGTCTCTGCAGTCGCCTACCTTTATGATGTGGCCATCCTTTCTGATTCATGGGCAGAACACCTGGAGCATCTGCAAAAAGTCTTTGAGCGCATAAAAGAGGCAGGACTAACTGTTGAGGCTAAGAAGTGTCAAATAAGCGTAAACAGAGTGACTTACCTTGGACACCAGGTGGGTCAAGGAACTATCAACCCCCTACAGGCCAAAGTGGATGCTGTCCAAAAGTGGCGTGTCCCAAAGTCAAAGAAACAGGTCCAATGCTTCTTAGGCTTGGCCGGATATTACAGGCGATATGTACCGCACTGCAGCCAAATCGCCACCCCACTGACAGACCTAACCAAAAATAAACAGCCAAATGCAGTTCAGTGGACTGAAGAGTGTCAGAAGGCCTTTAACCAGCTTAAAACAACACTCATGTCTCACCCTGTGCTAAGGGTCCCAGACTTTGACAAACCATTCCTAGTAACCACAGATGCGTCCGAGCATGGTGTGGGAGCAGTTTTAATGCAGGAAGGACCGGATCAAGAATTCCATCCTGTCGTGTTTCTCAGCAAAAAATTGTATGAGAGGGAAAGCCACTGGTCAGTCAGCAAAAAGGAATGTTACGCCATTGTGTCCGCGCTGGAAAAGCTACGCCCATACGTCTGGGGACGGCGTTTCCACCTGCAAACTGACCGTGCTGCACTATAGTGGCTTCATACTGTCAAGGACAATCACAAAAAACTTCTTCGGGGGAGTTTAGCTCTCCAAGATTTTGATTTTGAAATACAACACATTTCAGAAGCTTCTAACAAAGTGGCTGATGCACTCTCCCATGAAAGTTTCCTAGAATTAACTGATTAAAATCATCCTTGAAATGTGGAAATTATTGTTAGTTTTTATATAATCAGAAGTATATCTAGAGGTGCATGTGTCTTATTAATTCTGTTTTCTTCTAGAGCTCCAGGAAGAAATCACAGCCAGTGTGGAGCAGGCTGTCCAGCACAGTCTATGATTTGGGGGGCATGTCATAAATATAAAGGGAAGTGTAACAACCTTTATGTATGCAGTAAAATAAAATCCCTCTTGGCCAGAGGTACAGAATCCCCTTACCTGTAAGGGGTTAATCATTTCAATTAACCTGGCTGGCACCTGACCAGAAGGACCAATGGGGAAAGAAGATACTTTCAAATCAGAGTGGGGAGGGAACCCTGGCAGCATGTATTTTTGTATTACCATGAGCCTAGGAGCATTAGTTATAGACCTGGACCGCATGGTGGTAGGCACTGTGCAAACATAGAACCCTGCCTCACAACATTTCCAAGCTAAGTAAATAGCTTTGATTAAAGTAAAGGAACTGAAAACTTTGTTTCTGACAGTATGTCTGTAAATCAGCCCCTTTGTCACATTTGGTGCTGTGCTTTACTGGAACTGCTGTTCAGTGTGTGCCACCTTTGTGCAATGTGGTCAAATCACAGTTACTGTGGAACCAATCCATAACTTTGCAATTCACATTGTTGTGCTTTTATAGAGACCTGGCCATCTCTTTTATTTCATTGTGAGGTGTCAGACTCACATGCCTCTGTAATCTGAATGTTTTATCATTGAAATTGTGCTTTGGGCCAAACTCATCCTTGTCACAACTCTATAGAAGTTGGAGTTACACCAGGGATGGGTTTGGCCCTGTGAGCTTATATCTGGATAGGTATGTGGATACCCACAGGGAAAAATTAACACTAAGGCAAAGAAAAAGGGCCAAATTCTGGCATGGATTTGAGGCCAGGCTTTGGCTTATAGCTTACATTAGAAGCTTGCAAAAAGAAAAGGAGTACTTGTGGCACCTTAGAGACTAACAAATTTATTAGAGCATAAGCTTTTGTGAGCTACAGCTCACTTCATAGCTTATGCTCTAATAAATTTGTTAGTCTCTAAGGTGCCACAAGTACTCCTTTTCTTTTTGCGAATACAGACTAACACGGCTGCTACTCTGAAACCATTAGAAGCTTGCTCGGCCATCTTTGAGGGGAAATGATTCAAGAATAAAGAAGTTTTAAATAACTGAAACGAATATTCTGTGTGTATGTGAAATGAACCCCTGTACGAGGGACAGTACATTTTTACACTAGACAATTAGTCTCTGGAACTCATTGTCACAAGGTATCATTGAGGCTAATAGACTAACAGGAGTCAAAAAAGAACAGAAATATGTATGGATCAAAAGAACACCCAGACTTACAACAGCACGAAAGGAAGGAAGAAAGACCAAGAATTTCAAAACAGATATAAACTCTCCTGCTTCAGGGCATAAATACACCTCTGATGAACTTTGGAAAGAAGATTTCCCCAGATTCAGGGGTTTCCTGCACCTTTCTCTGATGTAGTTTGTTCTGGCCACTGTAAGACACTGGACTACATGGACCCTGGTCTGATCCCACCTGGCAATTCCTTGGTGTAACTGAGATGAGAATCTGGCTCTATGAATGAAACTATGTCTTGAGCCATAATAATAGTACCACAGCTATGATGTTCTAATAACTAGGCAATGGATCACTTGGATTTTAATGAGACAAGTTCATCCCCTGGGAGACTTCATTTCCATCACTGAATTGCATTGAGGATGAATCCAGACTCTGCTTTCAGCAGGGGAAAGGTGATAGGGGAGAGCGGCCAGCAAGAGTGAAATGTGTCAGAAGAAGCTCACAAGCAACTGAAAGGGACTCTTCAGTCGTTTGTTTATGGATTTTCCATCTGGGGGTCATGAACAGGTATCAGGGGGTTGTGACCACCCTGCTTTTCCCACGTTACTAAATGGGAGGGGGTCTGGGCTTGTTCCCAGCTAGATGGGGAAGGGGGAGACCTACTGTGAAAAAGATGCTGCTGATACAGAAAAGGTTGAGAATCAGTGCTTGGATTCACCCATCAGCCAAGACTTTCCCTCTGGGTCACAGATAGTCACAGCTACCCTATCTACTCCCTGCTTGGTCTCTCCAAAAGGCCTCTGGAGCTGCCAGCTAATAATACCACAGACACACTCTGGCTCTGACTTTTCCAGTTAATTGTATGGTACAAGGCACCCTGTAAACTGCACCATCTCTCCTTTCCCTTGGGTAGTTGGTTTAAAGAGGCAACACCCCTTGTATAAATAAAGGAGAGATTCCACTTTATTTCGAGGGTGGGAAATACTACGGCTGTCCAATAGCATCATCAAGCAGGGAACTGATGTGACAAGTCTGGCCTCATTGGGTTAACATCATCCATCCAAGATTAGATTGGCTGACACAGTGTCAATAGTGAAGTGCCTCTACTGTTCTGGGGCAAGCTGCTGGAGTTAATGCAGCACCTCTGCTGTGTGTGGGTGTCTGTTACCCATTTAAGGTGGTAGCTGAGCATCATGAGGTATGGCCTCCCAGCTACGTTTAAACTGGAAACTGTGAAACAGAACCGTGCCACACTTGGAGACACCAATGGGTCATCTAATCCAGCTGCCCTTCGGCCGAAGCAAAACAGACTAATCCATCCAAGTTAGTCTGTCACCTGCCTCATCAGAACAGCACAATCATCTGTCTATTTTAGTAGTCTTTCAATGGTCCATTTAATTCGGTAGCCTGCCTATAGCAGCATCTAATGCTGGGTCTTTCATAAAAAGACAATACCGGGGTGGAAATTGTAACTGTCGTGTTAGTAATTACTGTACACCCTGCTGCCTAAGGATTGATTGCTGATCCTACATAGCTTGGATAATTAGCTCCCTGCCCCTCATCAGTCAGATCTGTGGTTTGATTATGTCACACACAATGTTTTCCTTTATCCATATTAAAATGATGTAACGTACCTTTTAATTTAACTGAGCCTGCTATTGTCCTTGTATGAGTAAGAAGCGTAAAAGGAGCACCATGCTGGCATTTTCGGTGCTATTCATTATTTTGTGCACAGCACTTAAAATATCACCTCTTGCTTTTCTTCCCACACTCACCAGACCTGGTCTTTTAAATGTCTCTTTGTCTACATTCCTTCTGCTACACTGCACTAAAATGTCCACAGTTGGCTCATGTCAGCTGACTCAGGCTCACAGGTCTCAGGATCTGGAACTATAAAATTGCAGCCTGTTTGCAGCTCTGTTGTTCACAGAGGGGTAAAATAAGGTTATGCCACTCACAGATGTGAATAAGCCACCCCCTTGAACGGCATCAGTTACACCGACTTAAGCGCCAATGTGGACAGTGCTGTGTCTCTCCCGCTGACACACAGGAGGTGGTTTTATTATGCCGACCGAAGAGCTCTCTCCTGTTGGCATAGAGCATCTTCATCAGATTCGCTGCAGTGGCGCAGCTGCACCAGTGTAGTTGTGCCGATGAAGCGCTTCTCATGTACACGAGGCCCAAGAGCACATGGACATGGGGAGGAATGCTGAATACTAAATACATGCAGCAGCAGGAGCTCAGGATGCTCTTGTCCATCTCTTCGTAATGTAGCCAAGGTCTGTTGTCACTGCCTCAGGGTTTCTCCTGGTCTCTCCAGCGCCATTTGCCCTTTCATGCATAGAAGTTAGGGATGGCAAAGGCCTATTGAATTATTGCTGGTCCAGTCCTCTGAGGCCAGAAGAGAGTTGTCCCCTCCAGGACGTGGGGTGTCCACCTGTCCTGTTAAGTGCTCTGCGATCAGTCTCATGCACCATCACCACAGAATCTGGGCACCTGGCATGAGAGAGTGCAGCACCCACTCCCTGCACTGCCTGCCCAGCTGTGTTACATGCTCTTTTTAGAAGCTGCATTGCCAGAACCCCTTCTGCCCTGGCTCAGGTTTGCCAGTTCTCACATGCTCTATATGGCATCGTCTGCATGGCATGTGCATTTCAAATGCCGTCCATCGCTTGATGGATTTGCTTCTGGAAGCTGCTTTGTCACTGCCTTGTGACATTTATAGCAGTGCAGAGTGAGTGGAAAATGCTACTGGATCAGAATGGGAGCATTGTACACAAGTGCGAGCCAGGGGAGGTTTCAGCTCTGAGTCTGCAATGCAGGCCCCATCCAGCGATGCCTTAACCCACTGTCCTGCCACAGCCATCTGTAGTGACTGATAAGCCAAAGCCTCAGCCATCTCCCTTTTCTCTGCTGTTCACTAAGGAATTGGTTCCTTCCACCTGCCAACCCCCCACCACCTCTCCACCCCCCCTACCCGCCCTCCCGGGCTTCTCCTACTTGGTTCCAGTCACTTGTAGTTCCTGCAGCTTCAGGAGTCACACCACAGGGGGTTGCTGGTCTCTGTTCCTATTCTCTCTCAACCTCAGCCTGGACCAGTCCACACAAGAGATCCACTCCCTGGACACTACAGTGCTAATAAGCAATGGTCACATAAACACCACCCTATAACGGAAACCTACTGACCGCTATTCCTACCTACATGCCTCTAGCTTTCATCCAGATCACACCACACGATCCATTGTCTACAGCCAAGCTCTACGATATAACCACATTTGCTCCAACCCCTCAGACAGAGACAAACACCTACAAGATCTCTATCATGCATTCCTACAACTACAATACCCACCTGCTGAAGTGAAGAAACAGATTGACAGAGCCAGAAGAGTACCCAGAAGTCACCTACTAAAGGACAGGCAGAACAAAGAAAATAACAGAACGCCACTAGCCATCACCTTCAGCCCCCAACTAAAACCTCTCCAACGCATCATCAAGGATCTACAACCTATCCTGAAGGATGACCCATCACTCTATAAAAAAGATGGAGAAAAGTTGTTCTCTTTTGCCACAGAGAGCAGGACAAGAGGCACTGGGTTCAAACTGCAACAGAGCAGATTTAGATGAAATCTCAGGATAAACTTCCTACCTGTATCCCAATTCTGCTCCAGTCCTTACTGTAGTGCTGACTGTGTTTGTTTCTATATGTATAAAATTTGCCATTTTGGGTCAGAACACCAGTGAGAGCATCCCTCTCCCTGGGCTGGCCAATACCTGCATGTAATGCACCCTGTGCCCTTCTGGGTGTGGGTCCCACAGGCCTTTATCTGAGTGATGGGTGGATACTTCACTTGGGCTCCTCTGACATACATCGTCCCTTACTTCCCTTAGGAGCATCACTGTTTGTCAAAGCACCAGCTGTCACACATGATCCAGAAGTGAAAGACCCAGAATACCCTGGTCACCACCTTTTCACGGGGAAGAGAAAACAGTGTTCCTGGTCACCTTGCCAGAGCACTGGGTGGGTTTTTTCTTGTGATCCCTCTTGAACTTAGAGCAACCTGTAGTATTGGGCACTGTGCTTTTGAGGGCTGAGCTTCTCAGGCAGAGAATCTGGTTAGGTGCTGTGAAGCTTTTGTTATGCACAGTCACAGGCTAAAGCAAAGCCCACAATACCATCCACAGCCTCAGAAACAACTCTGACATCATAATCAAAAAGGCTGACAAAGGAGGTGCTGTCATCATCATGAATAGGTCGGAATATGAAGAAGAGGCTACTAGGCAGCTCTCCAACACCATTTTCTACAAGCCATTACCCTCTGATCCCACTGAGGGTTACCAAAAGAAACTACACCATCTGCTCAAGAAACTCCCTGAAAAAGCACAAGAACAAATCCGCACAGACACACCCCTAGAACCCCGACCTGGGGTATTCTATCTGCTACCCAAGATCCATAAACCTGGAAATCCTGGACGCCCCATCATCTCAGGCATTGGCACCCTGACAGCAGGATTGTCTGGCTATGTAGACTCCCCCCTCAGGCCCTACGCTACCAGCACTCCCAGCTATCTTCGAGACACCACTGACTTTCTGAGGAAACTACAATCCGTTGGTGATGTTCCTGAAAACACCATCCTGGCCACTATGGATGTAGAAGCCTCTACACCAACATTCCACACAAAGATGGGCTACAAGCCGTCAGGAACAGTATCCCCGATACTGTCACGGCTAACCTGGTGGCTGAACTTTGTGACTTTGTCCTCACCCATAACTATTTCACATTTGGGGACAATGTATACCTTCAAATCAGCGGCACTGCTATGGGTACTCGCATGGCCCCACAGTACGCCAACATTTTTATGGCTGACTTAGAACAACACTTCCTCAGCTCTCGTCCCCTAATGCCCCTACTCTACTTGCGCTACATTGCTGACATCTTCATCATCTGGACCCATGGAAAAGAAGCCCTTGAGGAATTCCACCATGATTTCAACAATTTCCATCCCACCATCAACCTCAGCCTGGACCAGTCCACACAAGAGATCCACTTCCTGGACACTATGGTGATAATAAGCGATGGTCACATAAACACCACCCTATACCGGAAACCTACTGACCGCTATACTTACCTACATGCCTCCAGTTTTCATCCAGACCACACCACACGATCCATTGTCTACAGCCAAGCTCTACGATACAACCGCATTTGCTCCAACCCCTCAGACAGAGACAAACACCTACAAAATCTCTATCAAGCCTTCTTACAACTACAATACCCACCTGCTGAAGTGAAGAAACAGATTGACAGAGCCAGAAGAGTACCCAGAAGTCACCTACTACAGGACAGGCCCAACAAAGAAAATAACAGAACGCCACTAGCCATCACCTTCAGCCCCCAACTAAAACCTCTCCAACGCATCATCAAGGATCTACAATCTATCTTGAAGGACGACCCATCACTCTCACAGATCTTGGGAGACAGGCCAGTCCTTACTTACAGACAGCCCCCCAACCTGAAGCAAATACTCACCAACAACCACACACCACACAACAGAATCACTAACCCAGGAACCTATCCTTGCAACAAAGCCCGTTGCCAATGTGTCCACATATCTATTCAGGGGACACCATCATAGGGCCTAATCACATCAGCCACACTATCAGAGGCTTGTTCACCTGCACATCTACCAATGTGATATATGCCATCATGTGCCAGCAATGCCCCTCTGCCATGTATATTTGCCAAACTGGACAGTCTCTACGTAATAGAATAAATGGACACAAATCAGACATCAAGAATTATAACATTCAAAAACCAGTTGGAGAACACTTCAATCTCTTTGGTCACTCGATTACAGACCTAAAAGTGGCATTTCTTCAACAAAAAAACCTCAAAAACAGAGTCCAATGAGAGACTGCTGAATTGGAATTAATTTGCAAACTGGTTACAATTAACTTTGGCTTGAATAACGATTGGGAGTGGATGGATCATTACACAAAGTAAAACTATTTCCCCGTGTTTATCCCTCCCCTGCCCCCACTGTTCCTCAGATGTTCTTGTTCTTGCTGGAAATAGCCCACCTTGATTATCACTACAAAAGGTCCCCCCCCCCCCACTCTCCTGCTGATAATAGCTCACCTTACCTGATCACTCTCGTTACAGTGTGTATGGTAACACCCATTGTTTCATGTTCTCTATGTATATAAATCTCCCCACTGTATTTTCCACTGAATGCATCCGATGAAGTGAACTATAGTTCACAAAAGCTTATGCTCAAATAAATTTGTTAGTCTCTAAGGTGCCACAAGTCCTCCTTTTCTTTTTGTGAATACAGACTAACACGGCTGCTACTCTGAAACCAATAGATACAGTGTACCTAGATTTTCAGAAAGACTTTGACAAGATCCCTCACCAAAGGCTTTTAAGTAAAGTAAGTTGTCATGGAATAAGAGAGAAGGTGCTCTCCTGGATCAGTAACTGGTTAAAAGAGAGAAAAAAGGGTAAGAATAAATGGTCAGTTTTCAGAATGGAGACTGAAGTGTTATTTACTCCTTCTCATAACACAGGAACTATGGGTCACCAAATGAAATTAATAGGCAGCAGGTTTAAAACAAGCAAAATGAAGTATTTCATCACCCAAGGCACAGTCAACCTGTGGAACTCTTTGCCAGAGGATGTTGTGAAGGCCAAGACTATAACAGGGTTCAAAAAAGAACTAGATAAGTTCATGGAGGATAGGTCTATCAATGGCTATTAGCCAGGATGGGCAGGGATGGTATCTGTAGCCTCTGTTTGCCGGAAGCTGGGAATGGGCGACGGGATGGATCACTTGATGATTGTCCTTTCTGTTCATTCCCACTGAAGCACCTGGCATTGGCCTTTATTGGAAGATAGGATATTGGGCTAGATGGACCATTGGCCTGACCCAGCATGGCCATTCTGACGTTCTTAATTAAAAGAAGGTGTTGATGACATTTTCAAACATTTCTGTTTTATGGTGAAATGTTGTTTTGGGGGAGTTTTCCAACCCACTGTAATTGTGAGTATTTGCACTGGAAACTTGACTCTGAGAATTATGGCCATCCATCCAGAGCACAGAAACCTACTGTATGACATTTTTTCAATTAAAGCAACACAGACTTCAGCACCTAATACCACAAATAAGCCACAGAACCAAAAATTATTCCCAGATATTTTGGCGAATAATTTTTAATCACAAATCAATGCAAGAAAAGTATTGACTGTTCCTGGACAATTCCCAAACAGAAGTGTATCATCATCATCGGAGATCAGGGAATCATTGTGCTAAGCATTGTATAAACACTTATTACAAAGGCAGCCCTTGCCCCAAGGAGTTTATAGTTGAGGGCTCAATCCTGCAAAGACTTACAGACATGCTTAACTTTATACGTCGGTATAGTCCCATTGAAATCAATGGAACTGTTCACATGCCTGAAGTTAAACACATGAATAATGCTCTGCAAGATCAGGGCCCACAAGTGCAATTCACTGAATACACTATTCATTCTGAATTATTCCTTTAGCTCTGCGGCTCTCTGGAAGTGACACCACTACTGTGCTGTTCATTGACTCATCTCTGTCATTAATTAATAACACTGAGCAGCACTAGTCCTGGTCCCAGACCCCGGGGTTCTGCTCTGCATGCTGAGGTTTACCTTCTCTTTGCCTCCTGCCCTTTAACCCAATTTTTAATCCAGGACTTTATCTTTCAACCTGCCAAGCATCCCTGACAGCCTCTTGTGAGAACTTATCAAAGGCTTTTAGAAAATGTCAATAACTAATATTCACCGCCTCCCTTTAATCCACTCCTGCAGCTTGGTAGCACAAAGACTTGAGGCAGGTTAAAGGGACATCAGTTATTCTTGCTAGAGCTGCATTAGTTTCTCTCTATCACATCAGTCTCTTTTAGGGAGAAGTTTTATAACTCTGTCTTTAAAGATTTCCTCAACTCTTTTTCCTGATCCTGACCTAAAGTTCTTCTTCTGATGTGGTATCTCCATTACTGGAAGTTTGTAACTATGGTAGTTTATTTTGGGTAATCTCTGTGTGGATGAATACGCCTTTTGATCCACTCAGGATAATATGTTTCAGAGAAGCAGCCGTGTTTCATGTTCTCTGTGTATATAAATCTCCCCACTGTATTTACCACTGCATGCATCCGATGAAGTGAGCTGTAGCTCACAAAAGCTTATACTCAAATAAATTTTTCCAGGATAACATATTATCCATCCAAGATCTTCTTTTTCTGCCTCGTGTTCTTCTGCTCTCAACTTTTCCTTCCAGTCCCCATAAACTTGCATCACCCACTGAACCTCTTAAAATGTGCCCTGGAAATCAAATCTTTCTGTTCTTAAGTTCTCTAAGGTTAGCAGAATTCCAGTTATCACCAATACTTTTTCATTGGTCACATGATCTTTCCACAATATTTTCAGAACTATTCTATTACCCCATAATTCAAAGGATTGTCATTTCTTTATTATCAATTGTTTGAATGCCTTTGTTTCACAATCGACCAAATGTAAGATTTTAAGAACAGGAATTGAGAACCATGGTGGTTTCATGGCACCCGAACTTCCATAGCCCTGCAGTTTGGGTCAGACGCAGAGCCAGGTTCTGGATCTTTCTGGAATTTGGTATGTTTGGGAACCACTAGAGCCTGCCGACACCTGGGAAGTGTATTCATGCTCTTCACCAAAATTCATGTGCAGAACCTGAATATTTCACTATTCCACTGGAGGGTGGGAGTCACTGTGATGAATGGGGCTTTTCACAGTGTAAACAACCGCCTTCCACCAGCTGGGCAGAATCATCATTTTCCTGCATTTGCTCCAGGGGGCAGGAGAGTTGATATTTTCAGGAAATAAAAAGATTTTCATGGCAAAATGAGCGTTCCCAGGCTGGGAACTGTTTGCATGGTGAAGAAATGTTGAAGCCAGATTGAATTTATTTTTCTCTTGCACCAACAAGCACACACAAGTGTACACACTCCCATGCCCACAAACACACACATTCCTTTCTTTCCTATCTCAGCCAGCTTTGCAGACTTTGGGTAGAATTCATGCTGGAAGCTCAGTGCAAGGTCCTCTGCAGCACACAAACATGCTGCACAAAGCATCTGCTGGCAGCGGAGCTGCACTGGGCTGCTTGCACATCCGCTGCAGGAAGGGTCTCTGCGCTGACTGCACATAGGCTGGTGCAGACCATCTTTCAGGCGAGCTGGAAGCAGCCCAAGGGAAGGGCTGCATATCCACGTTCGCGCAGATGCTGTGCCTCAGTAATAAGCCCCAAGAGACCCTTGGAATGGGCTGGAGTAGCAGCTGCAGGGAGGCTACACAAAGGCACTGTACCCATGGCCCTGGTTGTGGGCAGTAGATTTCATCTCCCTACCCACCCTCCATTCCACTCACTGATCACCTGACTAACTGCAGCCTATGCCAAGAGAGTGAATTTCACCCTTTGGGAATATTTTCACATGGCTGCATTTGGGACTTCCATGCAATCCTAGAAACCCAGTAATGCAAAAATCCTGCTAGATCAGCGAGACAGGCAGAATGACTGTGTGCTCTTGAGTGCATTGTCCCACCTTCCTTGGAATACTGTGCCACAACTTCATAGATCTCAGCGAGGAAGTTTTGCTGCCAGAGTCTTTCCTCAGGGTAGAGGCAGAGGCCTAATAACTCTAGCCCCAAGCCCTGCTGTTACAGGGAAGATGGAGCATTTACATTTGCTTCTCTACATAACTCAACTTTTTTTTTCTTTAAATGAAAACAATAACAGAGCAAACCAAAACTTGCTGTGACATAAACCGACTCCCCATTACATACTATACCTGTGGCTATGTGAGTAATGGGCTACTCCCTGCCTAGCACAACACTACTGTTACATAGCTAGTGTCTGTTGGTGCTCTCTGTTTACCCTGTCTTATCTTTCCCCGCCTTTTCATCACTCTCTTGTTATGTTTGCTCAGTTAAGTCATCAAAACAAGTTTTCTCTCTCTCCCTACGCTTAGCCCAAGGAGCTCGACTAATCCTATGTAACCAAATTAACGTTTCATTTGCTTAATACGCCCTCCTGTACAACATATGTAAACGGCAATGAGATATGTCCATTTTAGGTCTGGTTTGCTGGAGAGAGAAGGAAGTTTAGAATCTCCAGTCAGGACATGAGCACAGGCAGAAGAAGGGGAAAGGTTTTCAATCTGTTTAAGGGCATGAGTTCTTTCTTGTATTTGTGTTTGTGCTTATGTTTTACATTGACTGTTTCGACGCTTGACAGAGCCATTTATGGCAGCAAAATAACTACTGTTGCTGCTACTACGATCTGCTCTTCTCCTGATATCTCAGTCCTTGGACAGGAGAAGTATATGAGGGGACAAGATTTCATGTTGTTTCCATAATTTAAAGATGATGGGGTTTGGGGGAAGGAGAAAAACCTAATAGATTTGGATTTCTTTAGTATCTGTGGAGTCCAGTTGCACAGCCCATAGATTACACCTAGAGATGGGCATAAGCCCCAAAGTTTAGTATAGATTTGGATATCAAATATGCTTCCGTTCAGACCCAAGGTGTTGGTTCAGCCCATTACAAACACAGATGCCAACTGTAAAATGTGGCTCTGGATTTGAGATTTCAAACACCTCCAAGGATCGATCTGTCTATCTTGGTTTTCACACTGCATTCATCATTGTGATATCTGAGTGCTTTGTTCTGGGGTGGGGGCTGTGTTTGGACCCAGGGGTCAGACTTCTCTCTATACACAAGTATAAGGGTTTTCAAGTAGGATGGTCTGAAGAGAACATAAAAACAGCCATACTGGTCAGAAAATGGTCCATCTAGCCCAGCATCCTGTCTTCCAACAATGGCCAATGCCAGGTGCTTCAGAGGCAATCATCAAGTGATCCATCCCCTGTCACTCATTCTCAGCTTCTGGCAGTCAGAGGTTTAGGGACACCAGAGCATGGGTTTGCATTCCTGACTACCTTGGCTAATAGCCATTGATCGACCTATCTTCCATGAACTTATCGCTCCCAGGAGGAAACATAGGGTAGTAGTGGTTGCTGACTCTCTTCTGAGGGGGACGGAGGCACCCATCTGTTGCCCTGACATGGCATCCCGGGTGGTATGCTGCCTGCCATTGGCCCGTATCCAAGACATTATGGAAGGATTGTCGAAGATCATCTGTCCTTCTGACTACTAACCCGTGCTACTCATCCATGTGGGCACTAATGATACTGCGAGGTATGACACTCAGCACATCAGAAGTGATCCAGGGCTCTGGGAGTACGGGTGAAGGAACTGGGAGCACAGGTGGTGTTCTCTTCAATCCTTCCAGTCAAGGGTAGGGGCCCAGGCAGAGACAGATGCATCCTGGAGGTGAATGCCTGCCTATGAGGATGGTGCCTCCAGGAGGGCTTCAGCTTCCTTGACCATGGGATGCTGTTCCAGGAAAAAGGATGCTAAGAAGAGATGGGGTCCACCTATCGAGGAAGGGGAAGAGCATATTTGGATACAGACTGGCTAACCTCGTGAGGAGGGCTTTAAACTAGGTTTGAAGGAGGCAGGTGACCAAAGCCCAAAGGTAAGTCAAGAACATGGAGACCTGGGAGGAGGGTCGGAATTTGCGGGGAGCATGGGCTGTTATAGCAGGGATAAAGGAGAGACAAAACAGAACTGGGGGTCGAGGGGGGATTCAAATCAGTATCTTAGATGCTTGTATACTAATGAGAGAAGTATGGGGAATAAGCAGGAAGAACTCAAACTGCTAGTAAATAAACACAACTATGACATAATATGCATGACTGGAATATTGATATAGAAGGGTACAGCTTGCTCAGGAAGGACAGGCAGGGAAAAAAGGGAGGAGGTGTTGCCTTAGATATTAAAAATGTATACACTTGGACTGAGGTTGAGAGGGAAATAGGAGACATACTTGTTGAAAGTCTCTGCGTAAAGATAAAAGGGGTAAAAAACAAGGGTGATGTCATGGTAGGGGGTCTACTACAGACTACCTAACCAGGAAGAAGAGGTGGATGAGGCTTTTTGTAAGCAACTAACAAAATCATCCAAAGCCCAGGACTTGGTGGTGATGGGGGACTTCAACTACCCAGACATTTGTTGGGAAAATAACACAGCAGGGCACAGATTGTCTAACAAGTTTTTGGAATGTATTGGAGACAATTTTTTACTTCAAAAGATGGAGAAAGCTACTAGGGGAGAGACTGTTCTAGATTTGATTTTGACAAATAGGGAGGAACTGGTTGAGAATTTGAAAGTGGAAGACAGCTTGGGGGAAAGTGATCATGAAATGACAGAGTTCATGATTCTAAGGAATGGTAGGAGGGAGAACTATCCCACTGCATAGGAAAGACAGGAAGTATGGCAAGAGACCACCCTGTCTTAACTCAGAGATCTTCCATGACCTGAAACTCAAAAAAGAATCCTACAAAAAGTGGAAACTAAGTCAAATTACGAAGGATGAATATAAACAAATAACACAAGTATGTAGGGACAAAATTAGAAAGGTCGAGGCACAAAACGAGATCAAAATAACTAGAGACATCAAGGGTAACAAGAAAACATTCTACAAATACATTAGAAGCAAGAGGAAGACCAAAGACAGGGTATGCCCATTACTCAGTGTGTGTGTGTGGGGAAACAATAACAGAAAATGTGGAAATGGCAGAGGTGCTTAATGACTTAATGACTGGACAGTCTCTATGTAAAAGAATGAATGGACACAAATCAGACGTCAAGAATTATAACATTCAAAAACCAGTTGGAGAACACTTCAATCTCTCTTGTCACTCGATCACAGACCTGAGAGTGGCTATACTTCAACAAAAAAGCTTCAAAAACAGACTCCAACTAGAGACTGCTGAATTGGAATTAATTTGCAAACTGGATACAATTAACTTAGGCTTGAATAGAGACTGGGAATGGATGAGTCATTACACAAAGTAAAACTATTTCCCCATGGTATTTCTCCCTCCCACCCCACCCCCCACTGTTCCTCTGATATTCTTAAAAAGAAAAGGAGTACTTGTGGCACCTTAGAGACTAACAAATTTATTAGAGCATAAGCTTTCGTGAGCTACAGCTCAAAATGCATCCGATGAAGTGAGCTGTAGCTCACGAAAGCTTATGCTCTAATAAATTTGTTAGTCGCTAAGGTGCCACAAGTACTCCTTTTCTTTTTGCGAATACAGACTAACACGGCTGCTACTCTGAAATCTGATATTCTTGTTAACTGCTGGAATTAGCCTACCTTGCTTGTCACCATGAAAGGTTTTCCTCCTTTCCCCCCCCTGCTGCTGGTGATGGCTTATCTTAAGTGATCACTCTCCTTACAGTTTCAGAGTAGCAGCCGTGTTAGTCTGTATTCGCAAAAAGAAAAGGAGTACTTGTGGCACCTTAGAGACTAACAAATTTATTAGAGCATAAGCTTTCGTGAGCTACAGCTCACTTCAGCTGTAGCTCACGAAAGCTTATGCTCTAATAAATTTGTTAGTCTCTAAGGTGCCACAAGTACTCTTTTCTCCTTACAGTGTGTATGATAAACCCATTGTTTCGTGTTCTCTGTGTGTGTGTATATAAATCTCGCCTCTGTTTTTTCCACCAAATGCATCCGATGAAGTGAGCTGTAGCTCACAAAAGCTTATGCTCTAATAAATTTGTTAGTCTTTAAGGTGCCACAAGTACTCCTTTTCTTTTTGCGAATACAGACTAACACGGCTGCTACTCTGAAACCTCTGAGGGGTGTACAGGGAACTATGTGAGATGTGAGCGACAACAGACGGAGTCTCTACAGCCTCATGAAATCCCAATTCAAACCTGGGAACATGTCATAACACACCTGGACACTTTTAATGACAGGAAGTTGGACTGTGTGGAGGACACTGAGGTAAGACTTGTGATAAGGAAACTGAAGGTGCAGGGTCTGGCATCCCTGACTTGTGATGCTCACATAATGGCCACAGCACACTGCAGCAGAATACAACTGATTCAGCCCCAAATGGGTTGAGCACAAGACCTCTCTTGGGGACCCACAAAGCAAAGGGAGGCAGAGTCGGCACTAAGACATTCAGGAGACTGATGGCAAAAGCCAAACGGACAGGAAGGGGTCACCATCTGGCCATGATGGACCATTGTAATTCTCCTTCCCAGGGCCCAAATGGTAGCCCAGCACAGGGACTGATGGGCCAGAGAACCAAGACTCTGCTTCCCATGAGGGGTCATCTGTGGCAGCCCAGGGGTGGAAATACAGACAGGACACAGACGCAGTTAAGAGAACACCAAGCTAGGCAAGCCCACCATAACAAAGGAGCCAAGGACCTGAAGCCACTACGCACAGGTGCGTAGACTTGGGTCCAAACATCAATAGCCACACAAAGCAATGGCAAAGGGCAAGAGTCCCAGCTGCAGTCGGGCACAGGCCATGTGAGGTCACTACAGAGTCAGGAGAGCAGTGGAGATGAAAGCAGAGATAACTACAGAATAGTGACAGACAGACAGCACATCCAGACAGACGGGGCCAAAGTCAGGACCAGGGGGACTAGAAAGACCCTCAGCCATCATCTGGCCTGATGTAGGAGAGTCAGGAAGAACGAGTCACACAGAGGACTAACAGAAGGAGGGCAGCACCTGGCTGGAGACAAGTTTCCACCAACAGCTGTAACACACACAAGAAGTGGAGACTGGTTTGAAGACCAGCACACTTGGAAGGAATTTAGGCCTAACAGACACAATAGGAGACCATTAAAGGCCATGTCACAAGGATGGGATATATGACTAGCAACCACTGGCCCCAGTAAGTCAGGAAACATTGACACAAAGATACAACAACAGCCAGAAACGTTAAAGAGAAAGTTGTAGCAACAAGCATGAAATCTGGAGGAAGGAGCACCGTTTGCAGCAGGGAAGAGATTGGAGGACGCCCGAGGAAGTCGGTCTGTGTGCAAACGGCTGAAAGGCTCACTCCAGCTGCATCCCTTCTGGAAATAGCGCTCTTCATAAAGGGCTCGTGTAGTGTTAGAAACAGGAGTCCTCTCCTGCCGTTAACACGGCACACAGCACGTGAACTAGGTCACTGGAGCCTCCATTTTATTTGATCACACTGGAAAAACCAAATCACTTGAATTATAAATAATTCAACTTCCATTCTTCAGTCTGAT